>NC_061510.1:265626443-265669944 GCF_022539505.1 Lolium rigidum | reverse complement strand
GCCGTCGCTCGGAGGGACCAGGGCCAGCCGCAATCCTGGGAGATTCCCGGCTCTACGGTGTTGCCCGTCGCTGCCCGCCGGTGGGTTTCTGACCGCAACAGTTTTAACCCGAGATATGTAGGATACTTGCTTTTTTCGATCCCTTTTGTTTGTCTTTACCTTCAAATGTTGAGGGACGCTACTGGCAAATGGGTCCTGCTCTAGCATTCTCAACTGAAGGAAAAACTGAAATATTGCCTATTCATTTGTTTTTCGTACTCCATGCACATAATCCATACTAACTGTTGATCCGGGTTTTAGTTCAACTTAATTAGTTCAAATTTGATCTACGAGGAAGTATGTAATATATTTTGGGTTCACAACACTACACTTGTTAACAACAATCTGATGAAGAGGTTTGTCATTTTTTTAAACTACAAATACACTCTAAGATCTTGCAAACTGATAGAATAAATCTTGGAACTTTAAATAATTTATGAAAATTTTGAAATCAACTATATGAATATATCAAAATATAGAGCCCATGTAGATGCGCATACTGGCATGCGCATTTAAAAAGAATCATAATCATAATTGATACGAAATAAAAATAACTTTATATTTAGAATCTCGGTTTCTTGAGGGCCAATCATAGGATCTCCGTGTTTAAATTAGGAAGGGCCCCAATGGCATGAGTCGGAGGCCCATTAAATGTTTTTGGATTGTTATCAGCGAAGCAAGCAGGCTGACAGCAATCACCATGTACATGGCCGGCGGCAGCCCAAAAGTACAAACAATTGGCCCATGCAGGGAAGGTAGTACTTTTTTTATTGGGAAGGTTGTCTGGGCTAACCCAAAAAAAAAGTGGTGCTACATGGGGTAGCACTTGAACCCGGAATGAGACCATGAACAGTACATATGCTACATGCTACAGTACTTAGTTCTTAGCTATCTATTTTCGATCCAACGTCCAAATCTACAAGTCAACCAACTGTTCATCTGTGCTTGCTGATGTCAAGGCAGTGGATCCTGGACGCTTGAACCCATGATCGTTGCTGAGGGTTGCCTATTTGCGCATAATATGTTTTGTCAGCGGGCACTTCACTAGTTTGTGCAAAACATATCCAGCGCAGGATTCGAAAAAACAACACGTTTTTTTTTTACGGAAACAACAGAACATCTCATGTTCATCACAATCCAGCCAACATAAGCACATAATAATTAATAGTACAACTAGAGAGCTGTACATATAAATAAGGTTTGTCAAGCTTCATGCACTAGCCAACGCAACCAAAAGTCCGAACTGATGGAAAGGGCTAGGCAATCCACTTATACATCTGAACACCCCTCCTCACGTGTGGCCGGAAGAAGGGAAGAGGTCAACACAAGGAGACTCTCAAGAGGCATATACGTGGACTCCGAGGAGGGCAACGGAGGGCAGCACCAATTTTTAGGATAAATTACGAAAGCCAGGTCTCGAACTCGAGACCATGGGCTCTGATACCATGCCAAGCTTCATACACAAGCCAACGCAACCAAAAGTCCGAACTAATGGAAAGGGCTAGGCAATCCACTTATACATATCAACATCCCCCTCACATGTGACCACAATCCAGTAATGGTACCATCATGTTCACCACAATACATCATCATTATACTACAGAACATTTGTAAGACAACTTAATACAGCTGTGATTCATTTTGTTGCCCCAGCGATGGGTGATAACCTGAACACCATATAACCTTCTCACAGCAATTGTAACCAAATATGAGCACCTGCAATGATTTGGTGTCAATCTTCTTGAAGGTCAGGAGGTATCCTACCTTCAAGTCATGTGCTTTGACAAACTCTGGCCATCCTGCGTCCATTAAAACATTGCCATCTTGTTGCTTCAGGTCCACAATCCAGGTGCATGCAGTGGACATCTTCAGGTTGATGGACTCTGGACACCCACCGTAAAACCAGGGTAGAACACGACTGGGGATGGTAATCACCTCTAACTCCGATGTACATAGTACCTTGCAGAAGCTGTCAGCGGTATTCTCCTCATCGATGCGCCTAAACACCTTGCACACTGGGGCTGGCTCTACAGATGTCTCCTTCCATGATAAGCTCTCTCCAAGCTTGAGCTTCTTGTTTGAACACTGCAAAAAAGAGGCCTCAATTAGATAATGCCTCTAGCTTACCGTAATTCCAAGCAAATGCATAATCAAAGGCACCTAGCAAAGTCAGCGGATCATTGTTCTTATCGAACACACAGTCTGAACAATAAGCTTCTGAATCTAGCTAGGCTGATATGTACAACCTTGTATCATCAAATTATTCAGCATAGTGTATCATTGTATCGCAGAAGCCAAATCGATATAAATAGTAGCTATGAGAATAGAAATCAAGCTAGCATGAGCCATGCATGCTTGCTGGCTAGGTCTAGCATCAGAGTAATGCATCTGCAGTTCATCATCCGCCAGTACAGATCGACCAAGCAAACAAAAAAAAATCAGCGTCGGCCTAAAGAGTCCATAAGCCAGACATGCATGCTCGGTGTCCTCATATGTGATTATCGGCCGTGGATTGACCAATATCATATTTGAACGATTATTATTGCACACATTAGATCCAGTCCCAACCTAGCTAGCATGCGTGCATGTGTAGCCCGAGTCTTTACCGGAGGATTAATATATACACTTGGATGAGAGAAATAGTCTATATCAAACAATGCTAAGCAACCGGCAATACAGCTTAGATATAATAAAGATGTGACCGGCAACCCTAGTGATTCGGGGAAACATACCGCCATTGCAGCCATGGACCGAGAGAATCGGGGATGCCGCGCCGCCTTAGTGGAGTTTTTAGGTGCGACGTCGCCGCATCCGTAGAGGACGGAGTCCAAGCCGCGTAGTCCGAGCGGTGGTGGACGCCGGTGGTGTAGGGAGAGGACTCAGGGGAGATGGACGGCGAGGGATCTGGGGAGATCTGAACATGAGGGGGCTGTGAGAAACTGAGAATGATACATCAGCAAGGGAATAAATGCGCGTGTCCCCCCGGTCAAAAAAAATGCGCGTTTCTTGGAGGAACGAAGCCAGGTACGCAGGAATCCACACAGAAAACTTCACCCGGCGGGTCACTGGGCTTTATCAGTATCTGGTGGGGCCCGGACCTACATACCAGTGAGACAGGTCGTGTGGGTTATGATCCGATCAGTGTGCACACAGAAATTGCATTCAGAGCTAAGGGCCTCAGACTACGTTGTACTATACAGTATATCCGTTTCTTTTGGTAAAATGAAAACGATACTCCATCTGATCCTCATTACTTGATGATAAAATGGATGTCTCTACAACTAATATGTGTCTAGATACATCTATATGAGAGCGTCTGTGTTTGTACTGTGTATCTCAAAAAAATATGGATCGGAGGGAGCATTAAGAGGTGTCAAAAAAAGCTGCAAACAAACATGGATGTAAGCAGTTGAGTATTAAACCAGTGCGTAAAATACCTTTATATCTCGACCATGTAACAATGAATATGAGAAGTTTTGGGGGTTTGACCATCTGCACTTGTGTTCGCTACAATCGTTCGCTACAATCAGATCAAAAAAATTGGTCACTTTTACACTTCCTAAAATAAAATGTATTTTTCCCTGAGATTTTACAAGCTCGTACAAGAAAGCATTGACTACATATGGGATATATCACATTTACACTTACAAATCTATGAATATTTCAAAATGTTGAGCTCCATGTAGCTAGGTATAATACAAATCATCCGACCGCACATTGAAACTACCGCAGCATATCACGAGTAAATTAAAGTAAAATAAAACATGTCTAACATATACTATATTAGCTAATTAACAAAGTCTCATCACGGTGTATCGATCCCCGGTTCAGCTTAATACAAAAACCAAGTTCAGCATGAACATCGGCAGGGCACTACCCCAGGTCCAAAAGCAGCATCTAGTTAATTCAATAAAATATTGAGGTGTTTCTGATCCCCTCTTCCTAAAAGCACTGCAGATCATGCATGCAACTAAGGGTGATCAGCACAAAATATTACCCTATGGGTGGAGGTGTTACAGTCGTAGATCAACACATTCATCAAGGAAGTGTCTTTCACCTCGAAGACGAGAATGTCATCGAGCTGCAGTTCATGCGCCTCTGCAAACCCGAACCAACCATCCTTCAAGACCAGTTCACCCTGGTACTCATCGATGTGCACATACCAGGCGCAGCCTACGCTCGTCTTGAGCTTGATAGGCCTGGGAAGAATCCCTTTCAGACATTGCTTGAATTCTCTGGGGATGACCAACATATACATGTCATCGTTGCCATCCAGTTGCACATAGAAGCGCGAGGGCTGAGGAGGGTCCGCCGAGTGACCAACCCGTTTAGGGCGGCCTTTCCCTCGCCCTTTTAATATACAACGTTGAATTGCTGCATCACGCCTGCCCGTCACCTTTGGCTTTTTGGCTAGTGAGTTTCTTTGAATTCTGAACTCGGGGGGTGCAGAGGACATGTACAATCGACAGTCCTAAGACGTAGTTGCTCATTGACGTTGGAGCGAGTTTGCTTCTGCATCTAGTTAAGCACGGTATATATCAATCAACAGCATATAAATCAGAACGTAACATACATGGAGAAAATGCATCTAGCTATCTCTTTAATTAGTTTGCACAAAATCTAGCAGCAGCAAGACAATTTGATTTTACAGGTACGAGCAAGCTTTCAGACTTTCTGAAACAGGTAACATGGAGCATATATTTGTATGTTCAGACTGCCAAACCCTGCTCTGTGATGGATACTATTACTTAACATCTTTTTTTGCCAGAACTAGTACTTAACATCTACTGTTTCCCGTCATTAAAAAAACATTTGCAGAAGAATACTAGTTTCCCATCATTAAAGAAAAAAGAACTTGTTTAAAACCCCAACTATCATTGACTACTTACACCTGCATCCTAGTGAGTTCAGGACAACTTACAGCCACTTTTGGTGGTGCCGCCACCGGAGAAGACCGTGCCGCGGGGGTTGGGGTCGGCGCAGCCGGAGAAGCTGGTGCCGCCGCCGGGGAAATCAGTGCCGAGCCAGATGGTGCTTCCAGCGGAGAAGAAAGTACCGCGAGAGATGGAACCGACGCTGCCAAAGGGTAAGAAACGGATGTACTCGTAGATCCTTCTCTAGTCACGATCTGGATAGAAGAGACTGGACGTCCATCAAGCTGCTTGGAGGATGCGGTGGATCAAATCGGCTGAGTTCAGGAAATATCGGCGATGTTCATCTGTGTCGGCGGCCGTTACCGCCAGGCAGCTGCCGGTGGAGGGAGGAGGCGAGCCGTTCATGGCGGTCATTAGTGTAAAAGAGGTGAAGTAGGTGGGAGAGATAGAGGGTTCGGGACTGAAGTAATTGTAGTCTGCTCTCTCATTTTCGTTTTCATATTTTAAACTTGTTTAAATCCTGGTCAAACCTAGGATTTGACCAAGATTCAAATGGGCATAAAATTCAAAAAAATTAGAAGAATGAAAAACAAAAGCACATAGTCTAGCTTCTTATGTCATATAGATAGTAAGCATTCAAGTTGATAAACAAGGTTTAGACATGTGTTCAAACTAGACAAATCATGTATCTACCCCCTAACCATAAACTCTCGGTCGATCTTATGAAGTCTAGCATGAAGAGAAGTCGTATTGGTTTCAAACATGGAAATTTCAAGAACCTCCCACGAGCTTCATTTTAGAGTGACTACAAAAGATCCAGGCTTGCCTTTTCATTTTCATGTTTCAAGTTTGTTTAAATCTTGGTCAAACCTAGGATTTTAGAGTGACTACAAAATAGAAAAAGCATGTATCTACCCCTAACCCTTAACTCTGTCTTATGAAGTCAAGCATGAAGAGAAGTGGTTTTAGGTTTCAAACATGGAAATTTCAAAAACTTCCCAAAAGCTTAACTTTAGAGTGACTAGGAAAGGATCCACGCTTACCTTTTAATTTTCATGTTTCAAGTTTGTTTAAATCTTGGTCAAACCTAGGATTTGACCAACAAGATTCAAATGAGCATAAAAATTCAGAAAAAAAACAAAAAAAAGAAAAGAAAAACCAAAGCACATAGTCTTCTTACGTCATATATATAGTAAGCATTCAAGATGATAAACAAGGTCTAGACATATTCAAACCCGACAAATCATGTATCTACTCCTAACCCTAAACTCTGTCTTATGAAGTCAACCGTGAAGACAAGTGGTTTTGGGTTTAAACATTGAGATTTCAAGAACCCCCCCAAAAGCTTCATTTTTAGAATGACTAAGAAGGATCCAGGCTTACCATTTTCATTTTCATGTGTTTTAAACCTGCTTAAATCTTGGTCAAACCTAGGATTTTACCAAGACTCAAATGGGCATAAAAACTCAAACCCGATAAACATTCACCTTTTTCTATATAGTTAGGGTTAGGGTTTATGGTTTATAGAGATCGATGCACATATTTTCATTTCACATTTGTGATGTACAATAATAGATAGGTAAGATTCCAAGCATGACCTTTGTTAGAATAACCTTTAATTAACGTGTTCTCTCTCACCTTTAGATTCAAATGGGCATAAACATTCAGAAAAAATGAAAAAATGAAAAACCAAAGCACATAGTCTTCTTATGTCATATAGTAGGAATTGAAATTGATAAACAAGGTCTAGACATATTCAAACCAGACAAATCATGTATCTACACCTAACCCTAAACTTTGTCTTATGAAGTCAAGCATGAAGAGAAATGGTTTTGGATTTCAAACATGGAAATTTCAAAAACCTCCCAAAAGCTTCATTTTAGAGTGACTAAGAAAGATACATGTTTACCTTTTTAAATACCTAGTTTTAAACTTGTTTAAATCTAGGTCAAACCTAGGATTTCACCAAGATTTAAATGGGCATAAACATTCAGAAAAAACAAAAAATGAAAAACCAACGCACATATAGTCTTCTTATGTCATATAGTAAGCATTCAAGTTGATAAACAAGCATGTCTAGACAAATTCAAACCCGAGAAATCATGTATATACCCCTAACCCTAAACTATATGTATTATGAAGTCAACCATGAAGAGAAGTGGTTTTGGGTTTCAAACATTATACTGAGATTCAAGAACCCCCCAAAAGCTTCATTTTAGAATGACTAAGAAGGATCCAAGCTTACCTTTTCATTTTCATGTTTTAAACTTGTTTAAATCTAGGATTTGACCAAGATTCAAATGGGCATAAAAATTCAAAAAAATCAAAAAAATCAAAAACCAAAGCACATAGCCTTTTTATGTCATATAATGAGCATTATTCAAGTTGATAAACATGGTCTAGACATATTAAAACAAGAAAATCATGTATCTACCCTAGCTGGCCCTAACCCTAAACTCGGTCTTATGAAGTCAAGCATGAAGAGAAATGGTTTTGGGTTTCAGACATGGAAATTTCAAAAACTTACCAAAAGCTTCATTTCGGAATGACTAATTAAGAAGGATCCATGCTTACCTTTTCGTTTTCATGTTTTAAACTAGCTAGCTTGTTTAAATCTTGGTCAAACCTAGGATTTAACCAAGATTCAAATGGGCATAAAAATTCAAAAAAAAATCAAAATATGAAAAACCAAAGCACATAGCCTTCTTATTTCATATATATATATATATAGTAAGCACTCAAGTTGATGAACAAGGTCTCTAGACATATTCAAAACAGAAAAGGCATGTATCTACCTCCTAACACCCTTAATTATGTCTTATGAAGTCAAGCATGAAGAGAAGTACGTGGTTTTGGGTTTCAAACATGGAAATTTCAAAAACTTACCAAAAGCTTAATTTTAGAGTGACTAAGAAGGATCCAAGCTTACCTTTTCATTTTCATGTTTATGCTTGTTTAAATCTTGGTCAAACATAGGATTTGACCAAGATTCAAATGGTTATCCATTTAGAACAAATTAAAAAATAAAAAACCAACGCACATATAGTCTTCGATCTTATGTCATATAGTAAGCATTCAAGTTGTCAAACAAGCATGTCTAGACATATTCAAACCCGACAAATCATGTATCTATCCCCTAAAACCCTAAACTAGCTTTGTCTTATGAAGTCAAGCATGAAGAGAAATGGTTTTGGGTTTCAAACATGGAAATTTCAAGAACCCCCCCCAAAGCTTCATTTTAGAGTGACTAAGAAGCATACATGCTTACATTTTCATTTTCATGTTTTAAGCTTGTTTAAATCTTGGTCAAACCTAGGATTTGACCAAAACTCAAATGGGCATAAAAATTCAAAAAAAAACAAAAAAAAAACCAAAGCACATAACCTTCTTATGTCATATATAGTAAGCAGCATTCAACTTGATGAACATGGCCGGTCTAGACATATTCATAACAGAAAAAAGCATGTATCTACCCCCTAACGCTTAACTCTGTCTTAATTTTGAAGTCAAGCATGAAGAGAAGTGGTTTTGGGTTTCAGACATGGAAATTTCAAAAACTTCCCAAAAGCTTAATTTTAGAGTGACTAAGAAGGATCCAAGATTACCTTTTCATTCTCATGTTTTAAGCTTGTTTAAATATTGGTCAGACCTAGGATTTGAACAAGATTCAAATGGGCAAAAAAAATCAGGAAAAATAAAAAAAATGAAAAACCAAAGCACATAGTCTTCTTACGTCATATATATATATATAGTAAGCATATTCAAGTAGATAAACAAGGTCTAGACATATAGTAAGTAATATGTATGTAAAAATGATTTTTGGGGATTTATAGGACGAAGTTATAACACACACCTACATTTCAAATTGGAATTACTTTTAATAAATCAGCATAAAGTCATTTAAATGTGTGAAACTAGCTAGAAAGCACTAAAAAACATAAAGAGTTGGGAATTTCCACTAATATGTGGCCTAATTTATCTTAAAAATGTAGAGGCGCCATTTTGAGCCGTATCTTATGTACCCCATTCACAAAATAAACCTATTTTGACATGTAGAAAATGAAAATTGAGTTTTTATATACCGAAAAGTTGAAAAGTCTAGTCAGCAATGTCGAATAAGTACCCTAGGTCCACAGGAAACCAGGAATACCATGGACTCGAAGCTTTGGAGGCCCAGAGGTTGGAAGCTTTCGGATTAGGAAAGTAGAGTTACTATAGGAAACTTGTATCCATATAGGAAAATCCCAATGCGGTCGACAGTTTGTAACTTGTACGACACGGAAAAGCCTCGGCTTCGCCTCCTATATAAAGGGGAAGCCGAGGGAGAAAGAAGGGACCAAAATCATTGTAACCTAGCCACCGTAATATTGAGTTGAGCACCTTTGTTCGGCTGAACCTCCGAGATCTACTTGCCCTCTACTTCTTACGAAACCCTAAGTCTACAATACGTAGGCATTGATGAGTTGATCCCTCGTCAGTAGGCCTCCTTTATTTTCTGAGTTGTCACTGTTGGGCTTGTGTATAACCAGCCCAATATTTACCAGTCAATGGGCTGGAAGGGTTTTATATGGTCCGCACCATAAAGTGGCCCAGTCATAATTGGGCCGTCTCCGCCTGATCATAGTTGGCTATGTACGTTGTGGACTACATTTTTTTGGGCTACAGTCCGTATGTCGTAATGGACTGTTCGTACATCGACAGGTGTCACCTAGTAGTTGGCCCAGAAATGCCATTCTCACGAGTGTGTGAGCACCATGTGGGCGGCTGGGTCCACATGTTGTACCACGTGTCCAGTCACAATTGGTTGGCTGAAGATTTCTGTTTATCTACGAGCTTGGCACGTGTCCAAACTTTGGAGCAAGCTGTGCCAATCAGGATGCACCACGTGTACTGTACTAGAACTTTGTCGGTAGCATACGTTGTCAGATGATGTCACACTAGATGATAGATGATCACGTCACGCGACACGGCAGAGCCGACAGGGCCACACGTTCTCTGACATGTCTGACCTCCTATCGCGTACGGTTATTCCCGTCACAACGCACTGGGTCGGCTGGGCTTTGGGCTTGGACCTAGCCGTCATGGATCCATGACGCACGTCCCTAACCATCAGCCGATCCATCTGTGACGCGAGGTTCACCACGGTATTCCAAACCATCAGCATCACGTGTGTGTGACGCATTTTTGACATTCGCTGACGAACTAAAATCGTTATGGACTTGCGAGTTGTTTGTAGTGTGAGCATGCATCTCTTCCTTCTTCTCTTCCAAAGTGGCAATGGGGGGTTCACCCTTTTCTTCCCTTAGAGTGACCACTTAGTCCCACCATGTGTTGGCATAGTCTTCGAACTCAAGTGATGACATGGCCACTTTCTTCTCACCGGAGTATTTGTGGATGCGAAAGATCTTGTCAACATTGAGTTCTCATGAGAGGTAAGCGTCGGCGTCATCTTCGCCCTTGAACTTTGGCATCTTGAACTTGAGCTTTCATGTGACGCCCCAAAACCGGTACCATGAGGATTCCAGTGATCCCGCCGAAATCCACACGATATCGATTCTAGGGCGCCCTCGGACAAGACGTGCACGACGAATCACACACGTGATTCCAGAGGAATTACCACGAGCAGTAACATTACAACAGGTTTACAATAGAGCCCACAAGAAACATATATTACAACAACAACTCCAACGAGTCAAGAATACAAATATACAATACAGAGATCCAAATCATACAGAAGATCAAATACGTCCGAGTACGAACAAGATACAAATTGGACTAAGAGTCCTGAAGATAACTAGTGACGTCCATAAACCTGCCCAAGCCAAGCCGGATAACCTTGCTAACGTCGTCACCTCAAAATCTGTAAAAGTCGGTCCAAGGGTTACCAACAAAAGGGGGAAGATACAAAGAGAAAGAAAGGCTAGGGTAAGTACCAATGACGTGTACTTGCGAAACAAGACCGGCTATGCTCGCCGATGGGAAATAAAAAATTACCCGTCTATACGCAGCAAAGCTTGTACTAACCAATAGAGACACGCTACAACATTCATCTAAACAGAGAAGGTGAGAGAGCGTAAAAGATAACAATTCTATACTCTGCAAACATCACTAAACCGATAGATCCCCCCTTGGCAAAGGAAGAAGTACTAACAAGGGCACTCACACTGTTGACAAGTTTTATTAGATATCAGTTGTAGTAATGTTATATTACTACACAATTTATTAACAAATTATTAACAACAACTTAAAGGTATAAGTTGTTCTATGATCGAGTTAAACGGCTCCAAGTCGTCCATAACCGTGGACATGGATTACCGATAAGATGTACACCCTGTAGGTGTTTCCCAAATGTAACCATATGCATGCTCGAACCCGCTTAGCAGGTGCAGAGTCTCACAACAAGACCGTTCCCAGTTCAACAAGAAAGTCTAGGGGGCACCCGACTAAGCTACCCGTATCGAAGTTCGGCCGTACTCCGAAACGGACTTAGGGTTTGCGACGGCTGCTAGGTGTGTAAACCACAAGCTTTTCTAAACGTCCTGCAAGGTACAGTACATAATATAAATGTCCGGAGACAACAGGAAGTAAATGTCCGAAGACAACATTAAGTAAAGCATGGCATACATGGCATAGGCAAATAAAACCAAGGTTGTGCCCCCCCCCCCCTTTCAACATATTGGAGAAAAGGTAATGGACTAATGGGTGAGGGGGCCCCAATAATCATCCCCACGCACGGGTAGAGCGCTCAATCTCGAAACAGATAACAAGAACTCGGGTCCTAGGGGACATTAGCGAGACAAAGATCCCATGCTTTCGCAAAGAGGCTCACAGTTGCTACTGTTTATCAATTTTAGTTGTTAACATTAAGATAAGGCATGATTATCTCCAACAACTAATATAGCATTTGATAACCTCCCAACAAACCCAACATATATAGAGATAACAGCAAATCCCTAAAGATGTGCTACGACTCGCAAGGCTCAAACAACAAACAATAGCTATATGTAGCAGAGGCTCACAGATGCTACTGTTTTCTTGCGGTTGTAAACACCCCATATGCTAGCTTCTGGTACTGCGGGTACCGTTGTTTGGAAGGCGATAAAACTTCGCTGACAAAATATACCGGCCGTTGCACTCCATGGAGTTTTCCTTCTTCTTCTCTTTCAACCACAAGCACTGTGCTAACCACCTGAGGTGTGGCTGCGATATATAACAGGAGAGGCTCCTTCTCCTTGGGCGCCACCAAGATTGGTGATGTCGAGATTGTGCGCTTGAGATCATCGAAAGCTTTGTCCGCTTCTTCGTTCCATTGAAACTTCTCTCCTTGCTTGATCAACGCGTAGAACGGCAATGCCTTTTCTCCTAGCCTGGCGACGAATCTGCTCAAAGCTGCGACTCGCCCAGTCAACTGTTGTATTTCTTTCAACTTTGTTGGCTTCCTCATTGTTACAATAGCTTGGATTTTTTCTGGATTGGCCTCGATCCCTCTTGCTGAAACTAAGAACCCGAGAAGTTCTCCCGCAGGAACACCAAAGGAGCACTTTGTCGGGTTCAACTTAAGGCAGAACTTGTCAAGGTTGTCGAAAGTTTCCTTCAGATCCTCGATTAAAGTTGACCCCTTCTTTGTTTTTATGACGACATCGTCGATATATACTTGTACATTTTTACCAATCTGTGTTGCAAGACACTTCTGCATCATCCGCTGATATGTTGCTCCCGCATTTTTTAGACCAAAAGGCATTGTTCTATAGCAGAACACACCATAAGGTGTTATAAAAGCTGTTTTGACCTCGTCGTCTTCTTTTAGTTGGATCTGATTATAGCCAGAATATGCATCCAAGAAGGAAAGACGTTCACATCCTGCCGTGGAGTCGATAATTTGATCGATCCTCGGGAGGAGAAAGTGATCCTTTGGACAATGTTTACTGAGACACGTGAAGTCGACGCACATGCGAAGGACTTTCGTGTTTTTCTTTGGAACCAGTACTGGGTTAGCTACCCATGTGGCCTCCGTATGCAGTTCTTTGATGAAGCCAGCTTCTCTAAGTCGATTGATTTTTGACAGCATAGCCTTGCGGTTTGGTTCCGAAAAATGCCGCAAAGGTTGTTTGATTGGTTTCGCCACTGGATCCAAATTAAGGTGGTGCTCGGCGAGTTCCCTGGGTACTCCTGGCATGTCAGCTGGACACCATGCGAAGATTTCCCAGCGCTCACGGAGGAACTCGACGAGCGCGCTTTCCTATGCGAGATCCATGTTTGTTGCGATGGATGTCGTTTTCTTGCGATCTGTCGGATGAATTTGGACCTCCTTAGAATCCTTAGTAGTGTCGAAGGGTGGTTCCCTGAGTGGCCTCCATGTATCTGGCAACACATCATAATCTGTTGTTAACCTTGATGCCATGTATTCTGCCTGCATCCCGAAAGTTTCTGACAGTCGATGAAAGTCCTTGTCGCATTTATCAGCTAGCGCAAAAATGCCTTTCACTGTGATTGGTCCCTTGGGTCCAGGGAGCCTCCATAACAGGTATGTATAATGTGGTACCGCCATAAACCTGGCATACGCTGGTCGCCCCAATAAAGCGTGATACTGTGACGGGAAATCCACGACTTCGAACTCCAATCTCTCTATCCTGTAGTTTTCTCGGGTTCCAAACTGAACATCGAGATTAATTTTTCCCAGCGGATAATTTGGCTTATCTGGTGTGATTCCATGGAAACGCGTGTCAGTTGGTTTTAAGTTCGCCAGGGATATGTGCATCTTCCTTAGTGTATCTGCATACATAAGGTTTAAACTGCTGCCGCCATCTATGAATACTCGAGAAACGTCGAATCCTGCGATCACCGCTGGTAAAATGAGTGCTGACTGTCCTGGTCGAGGAACTTACTGCGGGTGGTCCGCTATTTGTGAAGCCGATGTCCTGTCCTGACCAATTCAGGTACTCAATTGTTGGTGGAGGCATCTTTTCCGCCATAAATACCTGTCGCGAGATTACTTTCTGGGCCCTGTTGGATGGCCTAGCTTTCTGAATCATCGAGACCGCGCCGTTGGCGTTGGGGTCGATATATGGAGGTGGATGTGGTGTTGCCGCTATTCTGAGCTGGTGCCGATTTTCGTTCGTAATTGAGGGAGGAGGTGGGAGGTGGATCTCACTCCTTGGCCCCTGAGGGTTTCTATTCGTTGCTTGAGCATTAGCTTGTCCTGCAAATCTCAACATTGCTTGAAAATTTCGACAGTCCTTCTGCAGATGCCCTGACTGTCTCTTTCCATTATTATCAAGATAAAAATGCATCTGACACGGTCCATTCATCATATCCTCGGGAGATACATATGGTCTCTGGAACCTTGGTCCACTATTTTGTCTATTATTACGGGAATCACCTCTGTTGTCGCCTTGTTGCTCGCTACTTCTCTGATAATCATCTCGACTATTTCCTCCAGTATTTCCTCGGAACCCAGCCGATATTTGGCCAGGAGCATCATAACTCGAGAACTGTCGAGAGAATCGTCGTCTATTTTGGAAATTTCGACTGTGGTCCTCCTCTGGCGACCTATGTCGCTTGTTGTGAACAGCATCTTCTCCATCTGCCCACCTGTTCGCTATTTCCATTAATGCTGATATTGTTCTTGGATTGGTTCTCCCCAAGTCTTCGACAAAATCTCTCCGTCGAATTCCTGCCACAAATGCATCTATTGCCCTCTCATCAGATATGTTTTCTACCGAGTTTTTGTTGATATTCCACCTCTGGATGTATTTTCTCATTGGTTCGTCATACTTCTGCCTGCAAGCCCTCAACTCTTCTAGTGACGCGGGTTTTTTGCATGTGGATCGGAAATTCTTCACAAAAACGTCCTCGAAACTATCCCAACTGTCGCTTGACCCCGGAGGTAAGTTCTTTATCCATGATCGTGCTGCTCCACTCAAGTGCACTTGGATGCTCTGCATGGCTGTTGCCCTGGTTCCACCTATCAACTTCACCGTCTCGAGGTAATCAACGAGCCAATCCTCGGGATCCTGTAGACCATCAATTTTTTTGAAATTGTCGGGTAACTTAAACCCTGACGGGACTCGAGTTTTTCGAACTCGTCTCGTGAAACACGGAAGTCCACACATATCTTCCTCATCGACTTCTGGTGAATGTCGATGTTCTCTTCTGTCCTGTCGCGCTATCCACCCTTGCCTGAGTCGCTGGATCTCTTGCTCCAATTGCTCTCGGTGGATCCTGCACTGCTGCGGTAGGTCGCGGACTATTTTTCCTTGCAGCTCCTTCGGGAGGTGTAGTTGCGAACGCTGTTCCCATGGCTCCAACTCCTGCCATTGCTATGTTATGCAATGCTTCTCTCGGATCCCCAGGAGGTGGTCTGGACGCGAGGATGAAAGCTTGTGTTGCCATGTATCCAGCTTCCGGTGTTTTGGGGATAATATTTCCCCTTGTGTCGATTGACATAAAAGACATGTCGAGGTTTTGAACTAAATTCTCCCTCTCTGCTTCAGGTATATTTTGCAGCCGAGATCTTGCTCTCCTTCGAGCTCCTCTGCGACTATCTCCCGAATTTCCTGATTGTCGACTTAGATCTGCCCTTCGCCTGCTTGACGCGGAAGCTGCCTCCCTTCTTCTATTTAGTTCAGCTGTCTGTTTTTCTAACTCTCTGCCAACACGAGCGAGTCTATATTGGTAAGCTTGCAATTCTTCTGCCGTAGCAGTTGTGGTCATTGGTTCTGTACCATCCATGGCTCTTGCGGCCCTGTCCCATGCTCCTTGCGGGAGTTGAACCCTTAAACGTGGTGTAGGCCCGACATATTTGGTGCCTAAACCTCGCCTGAGATCAGCGGGATCGACATATGGGTTTCCCGCATCGTCGAAAGCCTCTGACGTCTCCGGCTCTGCTCGGTTTGTTTCTCCAATTGCATAGATCTGATGATATTTTGAATTTTGATTTTTGTCAGGATTGGTGACACCATCGTGTAGATTGGTGAAGACCTTTCCAACAACAATAGATCTGTCGATGAAATTGAAGCTGTCGATGTTGTCTGAGTCGCTGCTTATATCAGAGTCCGCAGACGACTCGAAGGACATGTCGCTGAAGATCTTGGCGAGCTTTTCGCTTGCCATAGTGTTGATGAAGCGTGGCGACGAAATATCCTCTTCGCCTGACGAGAAGTCGGAATCGACCGCTGATAATCCCGACGAAATCGGAACTTCGAGACGATACGATCCTTCTTTCTCGACACAGAATCGGAACTTTCCGAACGTCATCTCCATGGGCTCCTCCAGATACGCATATGCATCCAAACGGGAGGGCGGGTGAGGAACAAAATCAACTAGATCAGTTTCGACATGTTTACATCGATCCATCGCGTTGCTTGCTACCGACGAAGTCGACGATCTTGAATGTGCCATCGAGATCAGCTCCTTGTCTCCTCTAATCCCCACGGTCGGCGCCAATTGACAAGGTATTAACTTGTCAATGCCTACGTATTGTAGACTAGGGTTTGGTAGGAAGTAGAGGGCAAGTAGATCTCGAAGGTTTCAGCCGAAAAGTACTCGACGATTAAGAAACTAGGGTTATCTTGACAATGGATTCGATCCTCTCTTTGTCCCTCGACTCCCCCTTATATAGGAGGCGGAGCCGAGGGATTCATAATTCACAAGTTATAGAGTCCGGGAGGGTTTCTAACCCGTCCCGTAAAATTACAAGTCTCTATATTTCCTAATACAACTCTAACTTTCCTTAATATTAACTGGGCTTCCGAACTTCATATACTTCGACTTGTGGGCCTTCAGTAAACCCCGGGTACCATCTTCGGCAGGCCCATTGGGGATGCCTATGTCAACAGCTCATATGGTAATAGTGGAATGGGACACGTGACTCGAAAGAATCGCAACGTAAAGATAGCAACGAGAGTGAAACTGTAAAATAGATTAAGGAGGTGGGCTCGCCTGTGAATCGCTGTCGAAGAACATGTCGGAAAAGTTGTCTTATCTCACAACATCACTTCGTGATCCTATCCGAGAAGAAGGAAATGCTGGAACACACAACAAGTGCAAGTCTTACTACTACGACAATGAATCGGCATGCTCAAGATGATATGCATGGCATGGTAACGATGATGCGATGCAACTTATCCATATTAATCGGAGTCGGAACCCCGAACAAACAAATTAGAGTTGGAGTTGCATTTCTACCGGCAGGGCTAAATGTTGATTAGTGTGGCATAACATGGCAGGGTGATCTACTTCACTATTAAACGGAGCGGGGGAAACCTATTTGGAATTCTGAAATACTTTGCATATATGTGAGGTGAATATACGAAACTATCAATGCATGACATGATGCAAGATGCAAACATGCATATGGATGCCATAATAATGTTCCTTTCATTTTTCTTATCAACTTTCATATATAACACTTCTTATTTTGAGTTACTATTTAAAAGATATTAATATAATATGTTTTTATTATTTAAAATAGAAAAAACGGATTTGTTTAAATGGGAGAAGGACCCGAAAAAAAAACTCTAACCGGGGGAGGGACTCCGGGTTGTTTTGTCAAACTTGCAGGGGGCTATCTTGTAAACGAGCAGAGGCAAGGAAGCCGGGTTAGATGACAGAACTTGCAGGGGCCTAGGTGCAAGAAAAACAGATCAAGATCTGGGAGATATTTCTCACCGTGGGGTAGTCCAGCAGGAAACACTGACGGATGGGGCCCAGGTGCTGATGAGGATCTGACGTGGCGACCTTGTGCAAATGTTGCATGTGTTGTTTCCTGACAAAACTGAAGAAGGGAGGAGACAATGATGATGGTCAGGGACGACGGCGACGGTGACCAAAATCGGCACAACGCAGTGCGGGCACGGCACGGAAAAGTAAGGGGAAGCGATGGCGGCTCACCCAGGGGGTCAGGGTCGAGCTTTGCGTTGATGGAGATTTGCCGGAGACGAGGAAGAGGAGGCAGAAGCGAGCGGCGTCCGTCGCGGCAGCTTCCGGTAGAACACGGCCTCGTTGAGGGAGGGCGAGAGCAGCCTTTGGGAAGCGCGCGCTCGCAGCGTTTGAGGTGTAGGAGCGGTGTTGAACGAGAGGGGAAAGGGACTACGTGTCTCACCAGGGAACGTGGATGAGGTCGACGGAGGAGACCGACGGAGGCGCTCGGACGCGACATCGCGCGGTGTTGTGGTGGATGTTGTTGTCCGTCGAACAAGGCGAGGACTGCGTCGACATCTTGGGCGCTCTCAGCTACGGATCTTCACGGAAGGGGTCGCAGATGATGTGGTGTTTCGATCCCGACACTCAGCGCGGCAGAGGGTGGTGATGAACGGCAGTGCAGTGGCGATCTTCCCCCGGTGATTCTCGAACAGAGAACGGTCGTCAGTTGGTCAGATATAGGAGACGGGGAAAAAGGCTCGGGATGCAACAGGGAAAGGGCGGAGAAGAACGAGGACCTCACCAGGAACATGTTGACGGGCTCGGATAGGGCATAGGAGGTCCAGAACCGCCGGAATCGGCGGATTTTAGCCGCATGTGCTGAGGAAGAACGGGGACGTTGGCGACGATTCGAGGCTTCCTCGGCTCAATTTCTTGCACGTGGAGAAAGAGGGAAGCGAGGCGGAGCTGCCGGTGGTCTCAGAACAGCGAGGGAGGCTCTGGTTCATCAGCGCCATGGTGGTCTATGAGGATGTTCGTTCGGAAGCTCACAGCGAAGTAGAAAAGGATAGCAAAGATGGGGCGGTGGCGGGAGGGAGGAGGAAGAGGGGCTAGGGTCACTAGTAGAGGGCTTCCATACCACCCATTAGTTCCCAAATACTTTGACCCGGGATTAATGGGGTCAT
The DNA here is from genome assembly GCF_022539505.1 of Lolium rigidum. NCBI lineage: Eukaryota > Viridiplantae > Streptophyta > Magnoliopsida > Poales > Poaceae > Lolium > Lolium rigidum. Next base: position 265,651,205 of record NC_061510.1, on the reverse strand, counting down.
TAGTCCCGGTTCTGCTGGGGAAGCGGGACTAATGCTCCGGCCGAGACTAAAGGGTAGACCTAAAGGGATATGGCAGGCTGTGCTCCCGGTGCCGATGGAGTATCTGTTATCACCAGAATTTGACCGGATCAGAGGTGGGCCGCGATTGGAGATGGGCTTGAAGAATATACATAGAAGGATTACATGAATCGGCCTTCCATACCAAGTTTGGGCTAGTTTGCCCGTGTATCTGTAACATAGTAGGATACGTGTCGTTTAGAAGTTAGAGTTTGACCCGTGCACGGTTAGGTGCACGCCTGAATTAGAAAGTCCCCCGGACTATAAATATGTATCTAGGGTTTATGAAATAAACAACAACCAACGTTCACCACAAACCAATCTCGGCGCATCGCCAACTCCCCCGTCTCGAGGGTTTCTTCCGGGTAAGCACCATGCTGCCTAGATCGCATCTTGCGATCTAGGCAGCACACGTTTATTCGTCGTCCATGCGTTGCTCGTACTGAAGCCTTTTTGATGGCGAGCAGCGTAGTTATCATAGATGTTTTAGGGTTAGCATTGTTCTTCGTATCATATGCTATCGTCGTGCAACCCTTAGGCATCTAGCCGCCCTTACACCTATCTGGGGTGTAAGGGCGGCACCCCGCTTGATCATTGTTTAGTAGATCCGATCCGTTATGATTGCTCCTTGTTCTTCAAAGATTAGTTTAATATCTGCATTGTTAGGCCTTACAAACGGGTCGAAGGATCCAGTGGCGCGTAGGGCGTAGTTTGCTAGCCCTAGACAGGATGTTCCGAGGATCAACTTCGTGTTGGTTTTTAGGCCTTGTCTAGGGTCGGTTTACGATCACCGTGCGTGGCCGCGAGGCTCGATCACGAGATGTTCCGATTATGCGGTGAAAACCCCAAATCGTAGTAGGTCGTTTTAGCTTTATCTTGATCAAGCAGGACCACCATCTGATCGTACACCTCGTACGCATCATGGGTGGATCGGCTCTTTGAGCCGATTCACAGGACAACCCGAGAGCCGATCGAGGCTCGTATTTAACGTTTACGTGTATGCCATGCGGAAAACTAAGCGAGGCATTCTCCAACACCTTCCCGACCGGGTATAGGTCGGGTGGCACGCCCTTGCATCAGCATCGGACGTGCGTGCCGAAGGCTTTGCGGGCCGTCGCTCGGAGGGACTAGGGCCAGCCGCAGTCCTAGGAGATTCCCGGCTCTACGGTGTTGCCCGTCGCTGCCCGCCGGTGGGTTTCTGACCGCAACACATTCTGGCACGCCCGGTGGGACAATCTTCGACATCAACCGCATCGCCATCTACATCCGAGATGGCGGAAGGCACTCCGGTCAAGTACGAGGATCCGGCCGAGGAGCTCAAGAAGAAGCATGACGAGATCAAAGCAGTCCTCGAAGCCGACCTCATCGGCTCTTTTCACGAGAACCCGCTCACATGGCATCGGGTGGAAAGGGTTCTCACCTGGGCGCGCTCGATGGAGTGGACCTGTCCACCCCGTCGGAAGAACGCACCAGGTCGCCGTGTCGGGAGATCAACTTCATGCCGGCTCATTCGCTGCACCGCCATTCCGAGAGCCTCGGTGAACACTTTGGAGCGTGTCGCTCTTCGGGTGATCCAGGAGATCATGAGCCATCGAGTACTCTCCGTCGGGACCAGCTGCGGGGACTTACCAAGGAGAGATGCCACTCCAGTCCCGTCCACCGCTGCCGTTCGCGTTGGCAGCACCAGAAGTGCCGAATTCATCGGCATACGTCGTCTGCAAGATCGGTGGTGACCCTAGTGACTACCAATTCTTGCATGAGGCGCCCAAGGAGATCCCGCACGGATACACGTGCGCATACGTGCCAGACTGCAGTAACTGGGCACTTTCGAACCAGGCTGCAACAGCAGGGACTTCTGGAACGGCGGGAGGAACGTCGGGAACAGATCTTGAGAAGCAGACGTGGCTAGCTAAGTATGCCACTCCGACAAACCTCCAGAGCTCAGCTCCTGCAGTTGGCTCAGAGCTGGAAAAGCAAGCATGGCTGGCTAAGTACGCCACCCCGGCGAATCTTCAGAGTTCGACGCCTGCAGCCATCACCGCGGATCAAATCTGTACAATCCTGAAGGACCAGTTCGGCATGATGCCGAAAAGGAGGACAATCGGCTATTCCAAGCCGTACCCCAATGAGTACGAATTGATCCCACTACCACCCAAATATCGGCTCCCTGATTTCACCAAGTTTAATGGATCAGATGGTTCCAGCTCCATTGAGCATGTGAGCCGATATTTTGCACAGCTGGGCACGATCTCAGCATCAGACGAGCTGCGTGTGAGGTTCTTCGCACGGTCCCTCACAGGATCGGCTTTCGGGTGGTACACATCGTTGCCACCAAATTCAATCCGGACTTGGAAGCGAGTTGGAAGAGCAGCTCCACATACGGTATCACTCGGAGGCTTCCGAGGCTGGTATTGCCGATCTAGCACAAGTACGACGAAGCGCGGGGAAACAGTGTCGGAATACATCCAGCGCTTCGGGACCATTAGGAACCGATGCTATTCGGTTCATGTAAGTGAAAAAGAAGCGATCGAGTTGGCGGTGGTGGGTCTCTCATCATCGATCAAGGACGTGGCCTCCCAAGCGAGACTACCCTTCACCGGCGCACATGGTGCGAAGCGCATCGACATATGAACGGCGCCACCCGGATGTTTACCGGGATAAATTCAAGCGTGCGGTGGTCCTGGTTGAGGCGGACGAAGATGAAGGTGCTGCGGGAGATCAAGAGGTAGCAGTGGCCGAATGGACTCGGGGGCAAGCCCCGTGTCCTGTAAATGGGTTAAGCCACAAGGTCCTCCAAAAGGGTTCGACTTCGACGTGACCAAAGCTGAGCAGATTTTCGACCTCTTACTCAAGGAGAAGCGGCTAAAGGTACCCGAAGGCCACAAGATCCCCACGGTGCGGGAGCTGAACGGAAAGCCATACCGCAAGTGGCATAACACGTTCACCCATGCCACCAACGACTGCAGGGGTGTGGCGTCGGCAGGTCCAAATGGCGATAGAACAAGGGCGGCTAATTTTCAGCCAGTACGCCATGAAGGTCGACACACACCCCTTCCCCGCCGTTAACATGGTGGAGTGCACTTACCCCGGAGGGTGCCAGCCAGATTTCTCGTGCAATATCAACATGGTAGGACCTGGGCACCACTCTGGTAAGGACGGAGATGAGGGCAGCTGCTCTCATAGCAAGGACACAGAGGAAGCCGCTCCACGCGATCGGCTCCGTCATGATGGCAAGCGCTACATCACGGAGGGAGAAGTGAGGAACGTAAGATATCAGCGACCTCTCTCGGATCACCTCCTCAACAAGTATGTGGGTCAATACGACCAATGCCGGCGATACAACGACGATGATGAAAGAGATCGTCTGGCTAGGGACGCCAGGAGACACCGTCGGCATGATCGCGACGAGGAGAGATATGAGCGCCACGCCAAGGAAAAGTCGAGAGAGCAAGACGATGTGGATAGGCACTGGGACTGCCCCTTCTTCAGACACTGCTGGGTTTCAGGAATGAGCCGATTGCCTACAATCGGCAACTGCCCAGAATGCAAACAAAAGAAGAAGGATGCAGCTAACGTGATGAGGTCTAAGACCCCGTGTGTGGCCCGATCTCGCGGATTGACTTCGAAACCAAAGGGGAGAGATGGGAGAATGCGAGGAACACGAAGAACACGACGGGCACGAGGAACTCCGAGACTCACGCACGCACACCAACCCGATACACCCGATGCTTACCTCCGTGGCTCGATGGACCACGCCAATAGAATCTCCTAGGAAGAGGCACGGGGCAAAATTCCCGGAGAGAGATTGGGGTTGGAGAGGAAGAGCTTGGTGAGTGAGAGAGAGTAACAAGTACTAGAATCTCAATCAACAAGATCAAAGTCAACAACCAAGGTGCCTTGATTACAGAGGGATGATACCCAAGGGAGACTAAGCTCAAAGGTAGGTTTGAGTTCAAAACAAGTCTAAAGAGCTAATGAGGGGTTCCAGCTACTTATATAGTCACACATGGCCAGCAAGGGCGAACAGGTACGCGAAGGGATAAGTTAAGGCAGTTTGGTGGGGCATTCCCGTCAGATCCGGTTTGGGGTCCGGTCTGACCGGGCCTGTGACCGGGCTGTCCGGTCATGGGTCCGGTCGACCGGGCCTGCAACCGGGCGGTCCGGTCAGGGGTCCGGTCGACCGGGCGCAAACCGGAATTCTGCGAGGTTTCCGGTCCTGGGTCCGGTCGTCGCCCGGTACGAGGGAGCTGGCCCGGTTTGGCGCCCGGTTGACCGGGCCTGTGACCGGGGCGTCCGATTGTGGGTCCGGTCCGACCGGGTCCTGGACCGGCCAGCGTCCGTCTCTTCCTTGGAGCGCTTCGAGCGACGTCGACTTCGGCTTCATGATCATCTCCATGTCCAGCTGCTTCTCTCCCTCCCTTGACCTTGGCGCCTCCTCCTCCCCGAGGTCTTGATGCGCCTTGTACCTAATGACACATAGCACGCTCGGCATGAGGTAGCAATCCATCCAAAGGGGGACCAAGATCAAGGGTGGTGAGGAGCGAGTTCACCTCATCATGTAGAGCCTTGGCTCGGGCTCGTGTCATCGGTCCACTTGGGGGACTTGTTGGTCTTGGTGTGGAGGTGACCGAAGGCCACCCCGCATCATCTCCCCCCCTTGGGAAAGAGTCGTCCTCGACTCTTGTGCCTCCTCATCTTCATGATATGGCGACAAGTCCGCCACGTTGAATGTGTTGCTCACCAAGTACTTGGAGGTGGGGATGTCGATGACGTAAGCGTTGTTGTTGATGCGTTTGAGGACCTTGAAGGGACCATCTCCTCTTGGCTTGAGCTTCGAGTTGCGGTCATGAGGGAATCTTTCCTTCCGGAGGTGGATCCAAACGAGGTCGCCTTCTTGAAATATGCGTTCCTTCTTCTTGGCGTTGGTGCGGTTAGCTTGACGAAGCACATGTTCTTGAATGGTAGCTCGTGTTTCTTCATGAAGCTTCTTGACGGCGGCGGTGCGCTTGTCGAAATCCATGTTGATCCGCTCATGAAGGGGGAGCGGTAGTATGTCGAGTGCCGTGAGCGGCTCAAACCCGTAGACGACCATGAAGGGACTCCTTGATGTAGTCGAGTGCTTGGCACGGTTGTAGGCGAACTCCGCGTGTGGAATGCATTCCTCCCATGACTTCAAGTTTTTCTTCACGAGGATGCGTAGAAGGGTGGAGAGGCTTCGATTGACCACTTCCGTTTGGCCGTCCGTTTGCGGGTGCGAGGATGATGAGAATAAGAGCTTCACTCCAAACTTGGCCATGAGCGACTTCCAAAGATAACTCATGAACTTGACGTCTCGATCCGACACAATGCTTTGCGGTACTCCATGTAGGCGAACAATTTCCCTGAAAAACAATGAAGCAATGTGTGAAGCATCGTCGCTCTTATGGCAAGGTATGAAATGAGCCATCTTAGAGAATCTATCCACTACCACAAATATAGAATCATGACCATGCTTAGTGCGAGGCAATCCTAGAACAAAATCCATGCTAATATCCGTCCATGGTGCATGTGGAATAGGCAATGGGGTATAAAGACCATAAGGGTTGGAGGTAGACTTAGCTTGTAAGCATGTAGTGCACCGACGGCAAAGGCGTTCCACGTCGCGGTACATTCTTGGCCAATAGTAGTGGGTTGAGAGCATGGCGTATGTCTTCTCTCGACCAAAGTGTCCCATAAGACCACCTCCATGTGACTCTTGCAAAAGCAATTTTCGAAGCGAAGACTCGGGAATGCAAATCTTGTTAGCTTTAAACAAGTAGCCATCATGCAAATAGAAATCATCCACTCCTCGTTCAATGGAGCACTTCTCAAAAATTGGAGCAAAGAAAGAATCGGAAGGATAGAGTTCTTTGATCTCTTCGGTCCCAAAACATGAAAATCCAAACGAGTTAGCAAAAGGGTGTTTTTGCGGGAAAGAGCATCCGCCACGACATTGTCCTTGCCCTTCTTGTATTTGATCACATATGGGAAGGACTCAATGAACTCGACCCATTTTGCATGTCTTTTGTTCAAGTTGTGTTGGCTTTTCAAATATTATAAAGACTCATGGTCGGAATGAATGATAAACTCTTTTGGCCAAAGATAGTGTTGCCAAACTTCAAGAACACGAACCAAAGCGTAGAGCTCCTTGTCATATATAGGATAGTTGAGGCGTGCGCCATCTAACTTCTCACTATAGTATGCCACGGGTTTGCCCTCTTGCATAAGAACACCACCAATACCAAGCCCACTTGCATCACACTCAATCTCAAAAGTTTTGGCAAAATTTGGAAGAACAAGAAGGGGAGCTTCGGTAAGACGTTTCTTCAACTCATCAAAAGCATTTTGTTGGGCCTTGCCCCAAACAAACGGAACATTCTTCTTGGTAAGCTCATTCAAAGGGCAAGCAATGGTGCTAAAATCTTTCACAAAGCGGCGGTAAAACCCGGCAAGTCCATGGAAGCTTCGGACTTGACCAACATTTGTAGGAGTAGGCCAATTATGGATGGCCTCTACCTTAGAAGAATCAACTTCAATCCCATTAGCGGAAACCACAAAGCCAAGGAAAATCAATTTGTTTTGAGCAAAGGTGCACTTGGGGAGGTTAGCATAAAGCTTTTCATGACGCAAGATGCACAAGACCTCTCTCACATGTTGCACATGGTCCTCGAGACTTTTGCTATAGATGAGAATATCATCGAAATAGACAACCACACTCTTGCCAATGAGAGGACGCAAGATGTGATTCATGAGGCGCATGAAAGTTGATGGAGCATTGGAAAGACCAAAAGGCATAACGAGCCATTCATATAGACCGAGTTTGGTCTTGAATGCCGTTTTCCATTCATCACCAATAGCCATGCGGATTTTATGGTAACCACTACGCAAATCGATTTTAGAGAAAATCGTGGCACCACTAAGCTCATCAAGCATATCATCTAAACGCGGAATGGGATGGCGGTAGCGGACGGTAATGGCATTGATGGGGCGACAATCCATACACATCCGTTGCGTCTCATCCGGTTTAGGCACAAGAATCACGGGAACCGCACAAGGGCTAAGGCTTTCGCGGACGTACCCTTTGGCGAGGAGATCTTGTATTTGGCGTTGTATCTCCTTTGTTTCTTCGGGGTTGGTGCGGTAGGCGGCACGGTTTGGAAGCGGAGCGCGGGTATGAGGTCGATGCGGTGCTCGATGCCTCGAAGCGGTGGTAGTCCATGAGGGAGCTCGTCGGGGAAGACGTCTTGAAACTCCTTCAAAAGAGACAACAAGGACGAAGGAATGTTGGTTAAGTCGTTAGTCGCCGATGATGGTCCCTTGCATATGAGGACGTAGTGCAATATGGTGGATGGGTTTGCTTGCACTTCTCTCCACTCGCTTTTGGTGGCTATGAGGACGCTCTTTCGCTCACTCATGTATGGCTTGTGGCGCTCACTCTCCATTTGGTGGGTCGCTCCCTCACCTCTCAACTCACTATGGTGGAAGTAGTGTTGTGCCCTCGCTAGAGCCTTCGCGTTGTCGGCGATGATTTGGCTAGGAGTCATGGGGCGCAACTCGAACTTCTTGTCGTTGACCTTGAAGGTGTATGTGTTGGAGAGTCCATCATGTATAGCCTTCTTGTCATATTGCCAAGGGCGGCCAAGCAACATGTGGCACACCGTCATGGGTACCACGTCACACTCAATAGTATCCTCATAAGGTCCAATCTTGAAAGTGACGGTGACGGTATGTTGTATCTTGACATTGCCCTTGTCACTCAACCATTGGATATGGTAAGGGTGAGGATGCTTGCGGAGGGTGAGGTTGAGCTTCTCACACAACTCGGTGCTTGCAAGGTTATGGCAACTTCCACCGTCTATGATGACCTTGATCGACTTGCCACCAATTCCGGCACGGGTTTGGAAGATGTTGCACCGTTGTTCTTCCATATCATGAGGTTGTGTAGTTAGCACCCTTGTGACCACAAGTGAGGTACTTGGGTCATGCTCATATAAGATAGGATCTTCTCCACTTACTTGCTCATAAGCTTCTTCACTTTCCACGGCGGCTTGCACAAGGGCTTCATATTCATCTTCATCAAGCGTCTCGATATCACCATTCTCCATAGTGATCATGACCTTGGTGTTCTTGCACTCAAACGATTTGTGACCTTGGGTGCCACACTTGAAGCAAGTGACACTAGAGGGTCCCGTGGATGCCTTAGATGAGGCGGTGGAGGAGACCGTTTGCTTCATGCGACTTTGGATAGTCGGTTTCTTGGATGTTGTAGAGGACACGTCGGCCTTGGCACTTGTAGCGTGAGGAGTCGATGTAGTAGGAGGAGTCGATGTAGCGAGCTTGGAGGAGAAATAGGTCTTGGCCTTGGAGTACTTGATGTCCTCAATCACTTGGCGCTCGGCCTTCGACGCTTGATGGACCAACTCAACCATGTTGGAGTATGGTTGGAACTCGACGATCCTCTTGATGGGGTAATTGAGGCCATTGAAGAAACGAGCAATGGTTTGGTCCTCGGACTCTTGGATGTTGGCTCGCATCATAGTGAGCTCCATCTCCTTGTAGAACTCCTCAACGGTCTTGGTGCCTTGCTTCAACTTTTGGAGCTTGTTGAAGAGGTCGGTCATGTAGTGCGTGGGGACAAAGCGAGCATGCATCTCTTTCTTCATTTCTTCCCAAGTGTCAATTGGAGGTTCACCCTTCTCTTCTCTAAGAGTGAGGACTTGCTCCCACCAAGTATTGGCGTAGTCCTCGAACTCGAGAGACGCCATAGCCACCTTCTTGGCACCGGAGTAGTTGTGGATGCGGAATATCTTGTCAACCTTGAGTGCCCATGAGAGGTAGGCCTCGGCATCTTCTTCTCCCTTGAACTTTGGCATGGTGAACTTGAGTCTTCCAAACATGTTCTCTTCATCCTCCAAGTTTCTTCGACGAGGAGGGGCACCTTCATCTCTTGCGGCTTGAGGAGGAATAGGAGGTCTTCTACGGCCAACCATAGCATTGGGTTGGCGTTGGAGGTGCACGCTTGCTTCACTTGGTTCACGGTGAGGATGTGGTTGAAGATCGTGATGAGGTGGTTGACGACGCTCAATGTTGGGTCTCTCCTCTTGAGCATGGTGTGGGTCTCCTCTTCCACGTTGGTCATGGCGAGGATGATTGCGGAGATCACGCCTCGGTTGGTCTTGATGTCCATGGCCTTGAGCATCACCATGTGGCTCCATGTTGTGGAAGAAGTTGTCATGTGGGTGGCCGTCACGCCCATGGTGGGCATGGCCATCCGGTTGAGGACGATCTTGTGGAGGACGTTCTTGAGGACGAGCATGGCGATGGATTTCTCCTCGCCTAGAGTTGGAGCGAGAGTCTTCATGACGAGCATGTGAGCGATGAGGTCGATGATGGTCTTCATGCCTTGAAGAGGAGCTTGAGGACGAACGGTGGCCATGTGAGTAGTAATCTTGTGACGAGCTTGATGATGATGAAGTAGAGCGGTGTCGGTGATGACGACCCAAGTTGGTGATGGCGCGCTCGAGGCTATCCATGCGCCGCTCCATGTTCGCATCATTGGCCGCCATTTGGCCATTCAAGTTGTCCGTAGCTTCGCGAAGGAGAGCCAAGTCTTGGTTCACAACGGAGAAGTTGTGTGCCACTTCGTCGTATTGCTCATCGATGCGTGTCTCGAAGAGTGTGAGTTGCTCCTTGAACTCTTGTCGTTGCGTCCATAGGTTGTGTTGAGTAGCCAACCTCTCGGTGTTGCGGAGGACTTATCCATCCCTTGCATCATCTCCGCTCCTATCCATGATGCAAAGCCAAGAACTATGTTGTGTATGTTAGTGGAAGGAGACTACCTCGCACTCTTACCAAGGTAAGATAGTATTGAGGCAATCCACCAAGCCGAAAGCAAGATCAAGTGTATCGGGGACACACGCAAAACCACACGCAAAAGCTAGCAAATATGGTGTTAGGCGAGTGTTGTGGAAAGCCAAAAGACAAATCCAAGATCGAGTATGTTGTTAAAAGTGGGTAAGGTCCAAAAATCCAAATGTCAATGTGAAGATCACTATAAACACGGAAAAGTTGTGGAACACACACACGAGATAAGCGGGGTTAGTGCAACCAAAAGTGAGCGGAAAAGTGTATGTACGGATGCTCGGTGTCACACTAACACAAGGAGAGGCAAAGCTTTGGTTGCAAAGGAAGAGACAACTAGATTCACACGCGGCCTCTCTTCTCGTATCTCTCTTTGCTTAAAAGCTTTTTCTCTTTTGTATGTGGTGGCACTTGCACTCGTTTGTATCTTTGGTGGCACTTGGACACTTTGTATGTATGGGCGTATGGATGTATGGATGTATGGATGTATGGTGCTGCTCGCACTCTTTTTGTGTTTTTGGGGCTTTTTCACGCACTATGTTAGCGTTAGCCTAGCTTTTGCTATCTTGCCACACGTGTGTTTGCTTGGATGCCTTACTCAACACGACACACACACCTCACAATGCGGGGCCACGTGCAATGTCTCGCAACACTAGACAAGCAATGCTCGATGGGATAGATCGCAAAAGGAAGAGGGGTTACAAGGTGACAGCTGCAAGTTATACCTGCGATGGTGGTGGTGGTGGTGGTGGTGGTGGTGGTGGAGATCGCCGGATGTCGAGGTCGAAGGATAGCGCGAAGATGCGCCCGGTCTGGGGCCCGGTTGAACCGGCTCCTGGACCGGCGTGTCCGGTTGGCCGCCCGGTCGACCGGGTTCTGTGCTGGCTCGGCCGGTCGTGGGTCCGGTTGACCGGGCCCGAAACCGGGTTTCGCGAGCTGGACTTTCTCTCTCCCTGTTCTTCCCCCAAACCAAAACCAAATCGACCAAATCGAAGGGAAACGATGGAATTGGAGGCTCAAAGTTGGGGAAATAGTAGATCAAACACAACAACACCAGATCCACGGACCAAAACCACTCAAAACGCAACCAAATCACAGATCGGTCAAAAGGCAAATTGGGGCTATTTTTGGGGATTTTTTGGAAAATTTTCTAGGAACGAAATCGGGTGGGTGGAGGGTCAAATCCGCGGTAACCAAGAGCTGTTGATACCATATGATGAGGTCTAAGACCCCGTGTGTGGCCCGATCTCGCGGATTGACTTCGAAACCAAAGGGGAGAGATGGGAGAACGCGAGGAACACGAAGAACACGACGGGCACGAGGAACTCCGAGACTCACGCACGCACACCAACCCGATACACCCGATGCTTACCTCTGTGGCTCGATGGACCACGCCAATAGAATCTCCTAGGAAGAGGCACGGGGCAAAATTCCCGGAGAGAGATTGGGGTTGGAGAGGAAGAGCTTGGTGAGTGAGAGAGAGTAACAAGTACTAGAATCTCAACCAACAAGATCAAAGTCAACAACCAAGGTGCCTTGATTACAGAGGGATGATACCCAAGGGAGACTAAGCTCAAAGGTAGGTTTGAGTTCAAAACAAGTCTAAAGAGCTAATGAGGGGTTCCAAGCTTACTTATATAGTCACACATGGCCGGCAAGGGCGAACAGGTACGCGAAGGGATAAGTTAAGGCAGTTTGGTGGGGCATTCCCGTCGGATCCGGTTTGGGGTCCTGGTCTCGACCGGGCTCCGTGACCGGGCTGTCCGGTCATGGGTCCGGTCGACCGGGCTCCGCAACCGGCGGTCCGGTCGGGGTCCGGTCGACCGGGCGCAAGCCGGAATTCTGCGAGGTTTCCGGTCTCGGGTCCGGTCGTCGCCCGGTACGAGGGAGCTGGCCCGGTTTGGCGCCCGTTGACCGGGCCTGTGACCGGGGCGTCCGGTTGTGGGTCCGGTCCGACCGGGTCCTGGACCGGCCAGCGTCCGTCTCTTCCTTGGAGCGCTTCGAGCGACGTCGGCTTCGGCTTCATGATCATCTCCATGTCCAGCTGCTTCTCTCCCTCCCTTGACCTTGGCGCCTCCTCCTCCCCGAGGTCTTGATGCGCCTTGTACCTAATGACACATAGCACGTCGGCATGAGGTAGCAATCCATCCAAAGGGGGACCAAGATCAAGGGTGGTGAGGAGCGAGTTCACCTCATCATGTAGAGCCTTGGCTCGGGCTCGTGTCATCGGTCCACTTGGGGGACTTGTTGGTCTTGGTGTGGAGGTGACCGAAGGCCACCCCGCATCATAACGTGTCCGTGTTCAAACGTCTAGGGCCTCTCCCGCCTCGGAACAAGCACGCTGAGTCCTCTCGGGTAGAAGATCTCGAGGAACTAGAGGACGATGATGAAGAAGAAGACAGGTATCATCGGCCAAGGTGGTGCCCTGATGGGCTCAGCCGTTCCCAAAAGCGAAGGGTTCAGCGACTACGTGGGTTGGAGGAAGCCGAAAGGTTATACCTGCACACTTTGAGGAAGGCGCGGCCTGATCTGGCCGCTAAAATTCAGCGAACCACGGACGAAGAAGGTCGGCCACAAAGGAAAGAGTGGCGCCCGGACAAAAGAAAGCCGATGATGGGACATCGGCTGGCACAAACATGGTCTTCATCCTTCCAACGGAGTTTAGTGGTCCAGGATTAGACGAAGCACCTGTGGCACAACTTGACTGCGGCCCACGGCCGGTCATCTTTGAGAAGCCACGAGAAAGAAGCTACAGGCATCTGAAGGCCCTGTACTTGCGAGGTTACATCAATGGGCAGCCTGTCAACAAGATGCTGGTGGACACCGGAGCGGCGGTTAACATTATGCCATACTCCATGCTACGTCGGTTGGGACGCTCTAGCTCAGATCTGATCAAGACCAATGTGACGCTGAGTGATTTCAACGGCCAGGCGTCTGACGCTCAAGGTGTTCTGAACGTGGATCTGACCGTAGGAAGGAAAACTGTCCCTACGACGTTCTTTATTGTCGACAGCAAGAGCACCTATGCTGTCCTACTAGGGAGAGATTGGATCCACGCCAACTATTGCATTCCATCCACGATGCACCAATGCCTAATACAGTGGGATGGAGATGAAGTAGAAGTCGTCCACGCAGATGATTCAGCCGAGATTTCAACGGCTGGCATGAACGTTTAGGAGACATCAGGCCAGGAGCCACTCTCGGGCATCAATTTGGACGACTGCGAGCGCATCGAGGTGACAAAGGACGAGGTTAGGCTGGTTTTATCCACCGGCCTGACCGTGTAACAAGAGCAGCATCTATGGACAAACGTGGCGATGCCGATCCATGTGATCGGCTCCAAGGATCTATGGAGGAACATTGCAAAACCTTCATTGAGCGAATCAATATGAAGGCCGATTCCAGCAATCGGCCAAAATTATCCTCACCATCCATTCTGCCTGGGTTCAACGCCAATCTAATGGGCAATGGGGTTGCGTCGGCTGATGAGCTAGAAGAAGTCCACACTGGTCCTAACCGAGCCGACGTTCACATATAGTGCCTTGGCTAACCACGCAGCCGATTTCAGCAGTTGCACTGGCGAATCGGCTCAGGGGCACCTAATCGGATGAACATGTGTGATACATGTGCAGTGAAACATTGGGGGCCGATAGAAAAATCGGCCCGTAAAAAAAAATTTGTTATCACCAGAATTTGACCGGATCAGAGGTGGGCCGTGATTGGAGATAAGTTTGAAGAATATATATAGGAGAAACACATGAATCGGCCTTGTGTACCAAGTTTGGGCTAATTGCCCGTGTATCTGTAACATAGTAGGACACGTGTCGTTTAGAAGTTAGAGTTTTTCCCGTGCACGGTTAGGTGCACGCCTGAATTAGGAAGTCCCCCGGACTATAAATATGTATCTAGGGTTTATGAAATAAACAACAACCAACGTTCAACACAAATCAATCTCGGCGCATCGCCAACTCCTTCGTCTCGAGGGTTTCTCCCGGTAAGCACCATGCTGCCTAGATCGCATCTTGCGATCTAGGCGAGCATAAGCTTATTATGTTGTTCATGCGTTGCTCGTGCTGAAGCCTTTTTGATGGCGAGCAACGTAGTTATCTTAGATGTGTTAGGGTTAGCATTGTTCTTCGTATCATATGCTTGTCGTAGTGCAACCCTTATGCATCTAGCCGCCCTTACACCTATCTTAGGTGTAGGGGCGGCACCCGCTTGATCATCGTTTAGTAGATCCGATCCGTTACGGTTGCTCCTTGTTCTTCAAGGATTAGTTTAATATCCGCAATAGTTAGGCCTTACAAAGGGTTGGAGGATCCAGCGGCGTGTAGGGTGTAGTTTGCTAGCCCTAGACAGGATGTTCCGGGGATCAACCTCGTGTTGGTTTTTAGGCCCTGTCTAGGATCGGCTTACGATCACCGTACGCGAGCGCGAGGCCCAATCGTGAGTAGGATGATCCGATTATGCGGTGAAAACCCTAAATCGTCGTAGATCGCTTTAGCTTTATCTTGATCAAGCAGGACCACCATATATTCGGACACCTTGTACGAATCATGGGTGGATCGGCTCTTGGAGCAGATTCACAGGATAACATGAGAGCCGATCGAGGCTCGTATTTAATGTTTACGTGTATGCCATGCAGGAAACTAAGCGAGGCATCATCCAACACCTTCCTGACCAGGTATAGGTCAGGTGGCACGCCCTTGCATCAGCATCGGACGTGTGCGCGAAGGCTTTGCGGGCCGTCGCTCGGAGGGACCGAGGGCCAGCCGCAGCCCCGAGTTGTTCCCGGCTCTGCGGTGTTGCCCGTCGCTGCCCGCCGGTGGGTTTCTGACCGCAACACATTCTGGCACGCCCGGTGGGACCATCTTCGACATCCACCGCATCGCCATCTACATCCGAGATGGCGGAAGGCACTCCGGTCAAGTACGAGGATCCGGCCGACGAGCTCAAGAAGAAGCATGACGAGATCAAGGCGAGTCCTCGAAGCCGACCTCATCGGCTCTTTTCACGGAACCCGCTCCCATGGCATCAGGTGGAAGGGGTTCTCACTCGAAGGCGCGCTTGATGGAGTGGACCTGTCCTCCCCGTCGAAGAACGCACCAGGTCGCTGCGTCATGAGATCAACTTCATGGTGGCTCATTCGCTGCACCGCCACTCTGAGAGCCTGGTGAACACTTTGGAGCGTGTCGCTCTTCGCGTGATCCAGGAAATCATGAGCCATCAGTACTCTCCGTCAGGACCGGCTCTGGGGACTTACCAAGGAGAGGTGCCACTCCAGTCCCGTCCACCGCTGCCGTTCGTGTTGGCAGCACCAGAAGTGCCGAACTCATCGGCATACGTCGTCTACAAGATTGGTGGTGACCCTAGTGACTACCAATTCTTACATGAGGCGCCCAAGGAGATCCCCCACGGATACACGTGCGCCTACGTGCCGGACTGCAGTAGTTGGGCACTCTCAAACCAGGCTGCAACAGCAGGGACTTCTGGAACAGCAGGAGGAACGTCGGGGACAGACCTTGAGAAGCAGACGTGGCTAGCTAAGTACGCCACTCCGAGAAACCTCCAGAGCCCAGCTCCTGCAGTTGGCTCAGAGCTGGAAAAGCAAGCATGGTTGGCTAAGTATGCCACTCCGACGAGTCTTCAGAGTTCGACGCCTGCAGCCATCACCGCGGATCAGATTTGTACGATCCTGAAAGATCAGTTCGAAAAGGAGGACAATCGGCTATTCCAAGCCGTACCCTAATGAGTACGAATTGATCCCACTACCACCCAAATATCGGCTCCCTGATTTCACCAAGTTTAATGGGTCAGATGGTTCCAGCTCCATCGAGCATGTGAGCCGATATTTGGCACAGCTGGGCACGATCTCAGCATCAGACGAGCTGCGTGTGAGGTTCTTCGCACAGTCCCTCACAGGATCGGCTTTCGGGTGGTACACATCGCTGCCACCGAACTCAATCCGGACCTGGAAGCAGTTGGAAGAGCAGTTCCATGAGCAGTATCACTCAGAGGCTTCCGAGGCTGGTATTGCCGATCTAGCACAAGTACGACAGAAGCGCGGGGAAACAGTGTCAGAATACATCCAGCGCTTCAGGACCGTTAGGAACCGATGCTATTCGGTTCACGTAAGTGAAAAAGAAGCAGTCGAGTTGGCGGTGGTGGGTCTCTCATCATCGATCAAGGACGTGGCCTCCCAAGCAGACTACCCCTCATTGGCGCACATGGTGCAGAAGCTGTCAGCATATGAACAGCGCCACCCAGATGTTTACCAGGACAAATTCAAGCGTGCGGTGGCCCTGGTTGAGGCAGATGAGGATGAAGGTGCTGCGGGAGATCAAGAGGTAGCAGTAGCTGAATGGACTCGGGCGGCAAGCCCCGTGTCCTGTAAGTGGGTTAAGCCACAAGGTCCTCCAAAAGGGTTCGACTTCGACGTGACCAAAGCTGAGCAGATTTTCGACCTCTTACTCAAGGAGAAGCAGCTAAAGGTACCCGAAGGCCACAAGATCCCCACGGTGCAGGAGCTGAACGGGAAGCCATACTGCAAATGGCATAACTCGGTCTCCCATGCCACCAACGACTGCAGGGTGTGGCGTCAGCAGATCCAAATGGTGATAGAGCAAGGACGTCTGATTTTCAACCGATGACGCCATGAAGGTCGACACCCACCCCTTCCCCGCCGTTAACATGGTGGAATGCACTTACCCTCGAAGGTTGCCAGCCAGGATCCTCGTTCAGCATCAACATGGTAGGACCCGGACACCACTCGGCAAGGATGGAGACGAGGGCAACTGCTCTCATAGCAAGGACACAGAGGAAGCCGCTCCACGCGATCGGCTCCGCCACGATGGCAAGCGCTACGTCACAGAGGGAGAGGTGAAGAACATAAGATATCAGCGACCTCTCTCGATCACCTCCTCAACAAGTATGTGAGTCAGTATGACCAACGCCGACGATCCAGCGATGATGATGAAAGAGACCGTCTGGCTAGAGAAGCCAGGAGACATCGTCGGCATGATCGCGATGAGGAGGAATATGAGCGCCATGCCAAGGAAAAGTCGAGGGAGCAAGACGACGAGGATAGGCACTGGGACTGCCCCTTCTTCAGACACTGCTGGGATTCAGGAATGAGCCGATTGCCAACAATCGGCAACTGCCCAGAATGCAAACAAAAGAAGAAGGATGCAGTTAACGTGTCCGTGTTCAAGCGTCTAGGGCCTCTCCCGCCTCGGAACAAGCATGCTGAGTCCGCTCGGGTGGAAGATCTCGAGGAACTGGAGGACGATGATGAAGAAGAAGACAAGTATCATCGGCCAAGGTGGTGCCCTGATGGGCTCAGCCGTTCCCAAAAACGAAGGGTTCAGCGTCTACGTGGGTTGGAGGAAGCTGAAAGGTTATACCTGCACACGTTGAGGAAGGCGCGGCCTGATCTGGCCGCTAAAATTCAGCGAACCCTGGACGAAGAAGGTCGGCCACAAAGAAAAGAGTGGCGTCCCAGACAAAAGAAAGCCGATGCTGAGACATCGGCTGGCACAAACATGGTGTTCATCCTTCCGACGGAGTTTAGTGCTCCAGGGTTAGACGAAGCACCTGTGGCACAACTTGACTGCGGCCCGCGGCCGGTCATCTTTGAGAAGCCACGAGAGAGAAGCTACGGGCATCCGAAGGCCCTGTACTTGCGAGGTTACATCAATGGGCAGCTCTGTCAACAAGATGTTGGTGGACACCGGAGCGGCGGTTAACATTATGCCATACTCCATGCTACGTCGATTGGGACGCTCTAGCTCGGATCCGATCAAGACCAATGTGACACCGAGCGATTTCAACGGCCAAGCATCCGACGCACAAGGTGTTCCGAACGTGGATCCGACCGTAGGAAGGAAAACCGTCCCTACGACGTTCTTTATTGTCGACGAGCAAGAGCTCCTATGCTGTCCTACTAGGGAGAGATTGGATCCACGCCAATCGTTGCATTCCATCCACGATGCACCAATGCCTAATACAGTGGGATGGAGATGAAGTAGAAGTCGTCCACGCGGATGATTCAGCCGAGATTTCAACGGCCGGCATGGACATTTGGGAGACATCAGGCCAAGAGCCACTCTCGTGCATCAATTTGGACGATCGCGAGCGCATCGACGTGACAAAGAACGGGGTTAGGCTGGTTTTATCCACCGGCCTGACCGTGTAACAAGAGCAACATCGATGGACAAATGTGGCGATGCCGATCCAAGTGATCGGCCCCAAGGATTTATGGAGGAACATTGCAAAAACCTTCATCGAGCAAGCAACAGGGAGGCCGATTCCAGCAATCGGCCAAAAAATTATCCTCACCATCCATTCTGCCTGGGTTCAACTCCAATTTAATGGGCAATGGGGTTACGTCGGCTAATGAGCTAGAAGAAGTCCACACTGGTCCTAATCAAGCTGACGTTCGCATAGAGTGCCTTGACTGATCAAAAAGCCGATTTCAGCAGTTACCTGGCAGAATCGGCTCGGGGGGCACCTAATCAGATGAACATGTGCGATACATGTGCAGTGAAACATTGGGGGCCGATAGAAAAATCGGCCTGTAAAAAAAAATTTCACGATATGCAGCCGATGCAAGGACATCGACTTTAGAACTAAGGAACAAAGCCGATGCACAGTCTACTGGCTATGTGCTCAAGGCTCAGATTTTCGCCAAGATGGTTTTCAGTTCGGCTTCAAGAGCTTCTGTTTCCTTGGAGGGAATGTACAATGGGAGCAGCCTCGGCTGCAATGAGCCTTGAAGCCTTTTTGTTTGATCTGTGCACCCTCGCTGATATTCTCGCCTCGATTAAGGCTCGGGGGGCAACTAACTTGGTAGATGCTCTATTTTTGAGAGCCGATTGGAGTTGCATCGGCTGACCCTGCATCATGACCTTCTCCGAAAGCGGTGAGCTGTTTGCAGAAGAAGATTGTCAAAGCGACGGAGAGGAGCCGGAAAAGGAAGCCGTCGTCTTGTACAGGGTTTGGACCGTCCTGTTGCTGCAAGAAAAGGAAGGAGACTGGATTCTCAAAGTAGCCGACGAACAGTCTGAGTTTGAGAAGTGCTTGACTGACGGTCTAATCGATATCTGAGTCCGGCTTCATGGGCGTCTAAGGGGAAAAATCCGATACGTTGCTATCGGTCTTGGTGTGGCAAGTGGAAGGATTGAAATTGGATTAATTGAAAGATAAATTGGAAGAACAATTCTCATTAATTCAAAGGAGCGGCTTTACAGGAAAGAGCCGATGGCTCTCAAAAGGGGGATCTGGTGCCTAGTGCACTGCTACTACTAGGTCTACTCTACTAATCGTCGCTGTCCTCATCGTCGCCGTTGTCGATGTCGTCGGCGCTGCTCCCGGGAAGTTCTTCGTCGCTGCTGCCCCAGCCCTCGGCCGGAGCTTCTTCGTCCTCGTCATCATCATCGTCCTCGCTGTCCGCCCAAGAGCGGAAGCGCTTTGTCGGCGGGTATCCGATGGAGGAGGAGGATTCATCCTCCTCTTCTTCCTCCTCATCGTCATCATCGTCTTCGCTGTCCGCCCAAGCGCGGAATCGCTTTGCCGGCGGATGCTTAGCGGGGGAGGAGGGATCATCCTCCTCCTTTTCCTCTTCTTCCTCTCGCTTCTTCTTCTTCCTCCTTCCTCGTCGGAGGAGGTGGGTTTCACCTGGGGATGGAGGTCGTCTTCGCTTTCGCTTATCAGCTCCCCTTCGATGAGGAACTTGAGGTCGTCTTCCCCATCGGTCAGAGGCAGGTCGCCATCTGACCCGACGAATGCTTCGGGTGGACCGTCTGGCACATGGTCGAAGTTCCACTCCAGCTCGCTTGAGGAGAAAGACTGGAGGGAGAGGTTGGAGGAGTTGGAGGAAGAGGAAGACATTGCTACAGGGAAAGAGGGTTTTTTGGTGCCGACAGCTAGAACAGAGGAAGGAAGAGGACTGATCAATCGGCACGGTTAAATAATGAGGAGCCTAGTGGAGATTTAATGCCATTGCAGTTTCCGAGGAAGTGATGCTAAAGCTATCAAATTTTGCAGAGAAGTTGAGAAGACAAGGTGTCATGATGAAGGATACTGCGGCAGTTCTGCTCTGCCACGACATGACCCGACGAAAGAAAAGCGTAATGATTTTGGAAATGTCATTTCCAAAACCAGGGGGGCATGTGTTATCACCAGAATTTGACCGGATCAGAGGTGGGCCGTGATTGGAGATAAGTTTGAAGAATATATATAGGAGAAACACATGAATCGGCCTTGTGTACCAAGTTTGGGCTAATTGCCCGTGTATCTGTAACATAGTAGGACACGTGTCGTTTAGAAGTTAGAGTTTTTCCCGTGCACGGTTAGGTGCACGCCTGAATTAGGAAGTCCCCTGGACTATAAATATGTATCTAGGGTTTATGAAATAAACAACAACCAACGTTCAACACAAATCAATCTCGGCGCATCGCCAACTCCTTCGTCTCGAGGGTTTCTCCCGGTAAGCACCATGCTGCCTAGATCGCATCTTGCGATCTAGGCAGCATAAGCTTATTATGTTGTTCATGCGTTGCTCGTGCTGAAGCCTTTTTGATGGCGAGCAACGTAGTTATCTTAGATGTGTTAGGGTTGGCATTGTTCTTCGTATCATATGTCGTCGTAGTGCAACCCTTATGCATCTAGCCGCCCTTACACCTATCTTAGGTGTAGGGGCGGCACCCCGCTTGATCATCGTTTAGTAGATCCGATCCGTTACGGTTGCTCCTTGTTCTTCAAGAATTAGTTTAATATCTGCAATAGTTAGGCCTTACAAAGGGTTGGAGGATCCAGCGGCGTGTAGGGTGTAGTTTGCTAGCCCTAGACAGGATGTTCCGGGGATCAACCTCGTGTTGGTTTTTAGGCCCTGTCTAGGATCGGCTTACGATCACCGTACGCGAGCGCGAGGCCCAATCGTGAGTAGGATGATCCGATTATGCGGTGAAAACCCTAAATCGTCGTAGATCGCTTTAGCTTTATCTTGATCAAGCAGGACCACCATATATTCGGACACCTTGTACGAATCATGGGTGGATCGGCTCTTGGAGCCGATTCACAGGATAACCTGAGAGCCGATCGAGGCTCGTATTTAATGTTTACGTGTATGCCATGCAGGAAACTAAGCGAGGCATCATCCAACACCTTCCTGACCAGGTATAGGTCAGGTGGCACGCCCTTGCATCAGCATCGGACGTGTGCGCAGAAGGCTTTGCGGGCCGTCGCTCAGAGGGACCAGGGCCAGCCGCAG
Organism: Lolium rigidum; assembly: GCF_022539505.1. NCBI lineage: Eukaryota > Viridiplantae > Streptophyta > Magnoliopsida > Poales > Poaceae > Lolium > Lolium rigidum. The sequence goes on along the minus strand of NC_061510.1, from coordinate 265,630,000 downwards.
CCCTGAGTTGTTCCCGGCTCTACGGTGTTGCCCGTCGCTGCCCGCCGGTGGGTTTCTGACCGCAACACATTCTCACGCAGTTTCTCGCAATGTACAGCCGATGCACGGACATCGACTTTAGAGCTGAGGGACAAAGCCGATGCACGGCCATCGACTCTAGCACAAATTTCATGGGATCTACCAGTGGCATGTGCAAAACACAAGGACCTCCAGCTCTGTGTCAGAGGAGTTCTATTTCTGAGCCGTTGTGTGATCATCTGCAATATCGACTTTCAACGGAGGAGGGGTGATCGGCTCTGGCTGGCTCTGCATGGTAGTTCTCTCAGACATGATCGAGCCCAGGTCCATTTGTCTGAATTGCGTGTCCTCGTCTCTGTTTCGCCTTGACTGAGACTCGGGGGGCAGCTGACCTGGTAGATGCTCTGTTTCTAGAAGCCAATTGGAGTATCATCGGCTGGTCCTGCGTCGCAACCTTCTTCAAGGACGGTGAGTTTTTGCAGAGGAGGATCACCGGAGCTGGTGAGAGGAATTTAAGGACCCTCGTGAAGGCAAGGGTCTTCCACGTTGTCCACCAGGTCTCAAAGTCATCAGTCGAAGAGTTGAAGGATAGATTGTGAAGGACCGATGCGTTGCCATCGGCTCATTGAGAATCGGCTTAAAGGAAATCGGCAAAATCAAATTGGGGAAAATTCTTCATTGATAAACAGGATTTCTTACAAAGAAAGAGCCGATTGCTCAAAGAAGGAAGAACAAAAGAAGGGTATGTTGACCAATCTACTACTACTAGGCCTACACTAGTAGATCCTAGTCTACGGGCCGTCGCTGCCCTCGTCGTCGTCCTCGGAGCTCTCATCGGCACTACTTCCGGTGGGCTCCTCGTCGCTGCTCCCGTAGCCCTCTACGGGAGCTTCATCCTCCTCGTCATCATCGCTGTCGTCGTCGTCCCACCACATGCGGAGGCGTTTCGCCGGCGGGTAGCCCTCGAGGGAGTCGTCGTCGTCGTCTTCCTCCTCCTCTTCTTCGCAGGAGGGGCAGCCGTCCCGGGGAACAAGTCATCCTCGCTTTCCAATTCCGGTTCCCCATCGGCGAGGAACTGGAGATCTTCATCTCCGCCGGTCAAGGACTTGTCATCTTCGGACCGAGCGGAGGAGGCGTGGTCCTCCTGGTCCCACTCTTCTGGTGCGCGTATGTCCTCCGGCGTCGGCTCGCGGGAGGAGGAAGACCGATAGGAAAGACCGGAAGAGGAAGAGGAGGAAGAAGGCATGGTGGCGCAGGAGGGCTTTTTGGGTGCTAATGCGAAGGGGATGAAGAAGCGAACTGTTTAGAACGGTTAAATAAAAGGGGATATGGTGGAGATTCAATGCCACAAGGCAGTTTCCGAGGAAGTGGTGCCCAACAGAAAAAAAAAATTGTCGGGCCACGCGGAGAAGTGGAAGAGGCAAGGCATCGTGATGAAGGATACTGCGGCAGTTCTCGCTCCGCCACGACATGACCCGACGAAGGAAAAGCGTAATGATTTTGGAAATGTCATTTCCAAAACCGGGGGGCATGTGTTATCACCGAATTTGACCGGATCGTAGGTGGGCCGCGATTGGAGATGGGCTTGAAGAATATACATAGAAGGATTACATGAATCGGCCTTCCATACCAAGTTTGGGCTAGTTTGCCCGTGTATCTGTAACATAGTAGGATACGTGTCGTTTAGAAGTTAGAGTTTAACCCGTGCACGGTTAGGTGCACGCCTGAATTAGAAAGTCCCCGGACTATAAATATGTATCTAGGGTTTATGGAATAAACAACAACCAACGTTCACCACAAACCAATCTCGGCGCATCGCCAACTCCCCGTCTCGAGGGTTTCTTCCGGGTAAGCACCATGCTGCCTAGATCGCATCTTGCGATCTAGGCAGACACGTTTATTCGTCGTCCATGCGTTGCTCGTATCGAAGCCGTTTTGATGGCGAGCAGCGTAGTTATCATAGATGTTTTAGGGTTAGCATTGTTCTTCGTATCATATGCTATCGTCGTGCAACCCTTAGGCATCTAGCCGCCCTTACACCTATCTGGGGTGTAAGGGCGGCACCCCGCTTGATCATTGTTTAGTAGATCCGATCCGTTATGATTGCTCCTTGTTCTTCAAGGATTAGTTTAATATCTGCATTGTTAGGCCTTACAAACGGGTCGAAGGATCCAGTGGCGCGTAGGGCGTAGTTTGCTAGCCCTACACAGGATGTTCCGAGGATCAACTTCGTGTTGGTTTTTAGGCCTTGTCTAGGGTCGGTTTACGATCACCGTGCGTGGCCGCGAGGCTCGATCACGAGTAGGATGTTCCGATTATGCGGTGAAAACCCCAAATCGTAGTAGGTCGTTTTAGCTTTATCTTGATCAAGCAGGACCACCATCTGATCGTACACCTCATACGCATCATGGGTGGATCGGTTCTTTGAGCCGATTCACAGGACAACCTGAGAGCCGATCGAGGCTCGTATTTAACGTTTACGTGTATGCCATGCAGGAAACTAAGCGAGGCATTCTCCAACTGTTATCACCAGAATTTGACCGAGTCAGAGGTGGGCCGTGATCAAGATGGACGTGAAGAATATATATAGAAGAAATACGTGAGTCGGCCTTTTATACCAAGTTGGGCTTGTTTGCCCATGTATCTGTAACATATTAGATCACATCTTAGTTTAGAAGTTAGAATCTTACTCGTGCACGGTTTGGTGCACGCCCACATTAGAAAGTCCCCTGGACTATAAATATGTATCTAGGGTTTATGGAATAAACAACAACCAACGTTCAACCACAAACAAATCTCGGCGCATCGCCAACTCCTTCGTCTCGAGGGTTTCTCCGGTAAGCACCATGCTGCCTAGATCGCATCTTGCGATCTAGGCAGCACAAGCCTACCCACGTTGTTCATGCGTTGCTCGTACTGAAGCCTTTTTGATGGCGAGCAACGTAGTTATCTTAGATGTGTTAGGGTTAGCATTGTTCTTCGAATTACATGCTTTCGTTATGCAACCCTTGCACGTCTAGCCGCCCTTATAGGTGTAGGGGCGGCACCCCGCCTGATCATAATTTAGTAGATCTGATCCGTTACGGTTGCTCCTTGTTTCATCAAGGATTAGTTTAACATCCGCAATAGTTAGGCCTTACAAAGGGTTGGAGGATCCAGCGGCGTGTAGGGTGGCGTTTGCTAGCCCTAGAGAGGATGTTCCGGGGATCAACCTCGTGTTGGTTTTTAGGCCCTATCTAGGATCGGCTTACGGTCACCGTGCGCGAGCGCGAGGCCCAATCGTGAGTAGGATGATCCGACTATGCGGTGAAAACCCCAAATCGTCGTAGATCTCATTAGCTTTATCTTGACCAAGCAGGACCACCATATATTCGGACACCTTGTCCGGATCATGGGTGGATCGGCTCTTTGAGCCGATTCACAGGATAACCTAAGAGCCGATCGAGGCTCGTATTTAATGTTTACGTGTATGCCATGCAGGAAACTAAGCGAGGCATCATCCACACCTTCCTGACCAGGTATAGGTCGGGTGGCACGCC
>NC_061510.1:265607909-265626343 GCF_022539505.1 Lolium rigidum | reverse complement strand
ACTTCATCTTCATCTTCAAGACATACTTGACACTTGATATCCTTCATCGATTTCTTCTTATTGCAACCTTGAAGCCAACATATAGTTCAAGCATTGCCTATGGACAACTCCTACAAATATAACTCAATGCAAACATTAGTCCATAGGGATTGTCATTAATTACCAAAACCACACATGGGGGCTCCATGCACTTTCAGCGGAGCGTAATATCTCCAATATAAGGATGGTGGGATCCAACTTTATTCAAACCAAAACAAAAATAAAAGCAAACCGACGCTCCAAGTAAAGAACATAAGAATGTGATGGAATAAAAATATAGTTTCACTAGAAGTGACCTGATAATATTGTCGATGAAGAAGGGGATGCCTTGGGCATCCCCAAGCTTAGATGCTTGAGTCTTCTTAAAATATGCAGGGATGAACCACCGGGGCATCCCCAAGCTTAGACCTTTCACTCTTCTTGATCATAGTATATCATCCTCTTCTCTTGACCCTTGAAAACTTCCTTCACACAAACTTCAAGCAAACTCATTAGAGGGTTAGTGCATAACCAAAAATTCACATATTCAGAGGTGACACAATCATTCTTAATACTTCTGGACATTTCACAAAACTTCTGAAAGTTAATGGAACAAAGAAACTCATTCAACATAGCAAAAGCGGCAATGCGAAATAAAAGACAGAATCTGTCAAAAACAGAATAGTCCGTAAAGATGAATCTGGCAGGGGCACTTAACTTGCTCAAATGGAAAAACTCAAAACTAATGAAAGTTGCGTACATATCTGAGGATCACGCTCGTAAATTTGCAGATTTTTTCGATTTTTTTACAGAGATTTCTGCGAGAATTCGTGACAGACAGCAATGCTGTTTCTGCGCAGCGATCCCAAATATAGTATCAACTTTAACATAGAAACTTTACTTGGCACAAAAACATGATAAGGAGAGGTTGCTACAGTAGTAAACAACTTCCAAGACTGAACAATACAGTAAATAAAATAAAACTTGGGTTATCTCCCAAGAAGTGCTTTTCTTTAACGCCTTTCAGCTAGGCGCAGAAAGTGCAAATCAAGTAACATCAAGAGATGGAGCATCAACATTACCTCGGGCTTTACGCCTAACCTTCTTACTCTTTGGTTTAGGAAATACATGTCGGCCTCCCGGTATAATTTTTAGGGTGCCTTCTCCCGTATTTATGATTGCTCCCAGTAGTTTCAGCAGGGATCTTCCAAGTGTGATTTGTCCAGTTCCTACACATTCAATAACAAGATAATCAGTGGATACCGTTCTTCCAAGAATGGTTGTATGCACACTCTCGGCTATTCCCTTAGGAATTATAACAGAATTATCAATAAGAGTTATTCCTTCTCCTCCTTCAACGAGTCCCCAAAGTGTCAAAGATTCATAAATACTCTTAGGCATAAGACAAAATTCAGACATAATATCACAACGGGCATGAAAAGTTTCACCACCAATAGTAACTTTGATAGTAGGATTCCACATTGAGGGTTCAGAGTTCACTAAAACTTCATCAAGACGGTTTCGAACATAACCATAATTTTCCTTCAAGTAAGATGCATTTGTCTCAAGAGTGTTTAATCTATTATAAATGCTAATAAGAGCTGAATCAAAGTTATTAGCCGAACTATGTGATGCAACCATTTTTTATGGCATTAAAAGCTTGATCACCGTTGCAATGAAGGAAATCTCCTCCCACTATAGCATCTAAGGCATATCTATAGAGAATCATAAGCCCAAAATAAAAATTACTAAGAAGCAAACTTAGAGTCATTTGAGGTTCAGCTTTACGATAAGCATAAAAAATTCTAGACCAAGCATCTTTAAAACTCTCCTCATCCCCTTGTTTAAAAGTAAAGACTAATTCCTCAGGTGAAGAAGTAACAGGTATAGAGCTAGACATGATAACAAAAGTAAACTAAATGCAAGTAACTATTTTTTTTGTGTTTTGATATAGAGCAGGTAAATAAGACACTAAGTAAAGTAACTAATTTTTTTGTGTTTTTTAATATGAAGCAAACAAGACAGTAAATAAAGTAAAGTAAAGCAAGACAAAAACAAAGTAAAGAGATTGGAAGTGGAGACTCCCCTTGCAGCGTGTCTTGATCTCCTCGGCAACGGCGCCAGAAAAATGCCTTGATGCGCGTAAATGTACACGTCCGTTAGGAACCCCAAGAGGAAGGTGTGATGCGCACAGCAGCAAGTTTCCCTCAGAAAGAAACCAAGGTTATCGAACCAGTAGGAGCCAAGAAGCACATGAAGGTTGTTGGTGGAGGAATGTAGTGCGGCGCAACACCAATGAAACCGGCGCCAACGTGGAACCTGCACAACACAATCAAAGTACTTTGTCCCAACGTAACAGTGAGGTTGTCAATCTCACCGGCTTGCTGAAAACAAAGGATTAAGCGTATCGAGTGGAAGATGGTGTTTGTTTGCAAAGAACGAGTAAAAGCGATAGAATGTATTCAGATGTAAAAGAATGGACCGGGGTCCACAGTTCACTAGTGGTGTCTCTCCAATAAGATAACTAGCATGTTGGGTGAACAAATTACAAGCGGGCAATTGACAAATAAAGATTCAATACATATCAACGATGATTACTATGTGATTTAATCAGGGCATTACGACAAAGTACATAGACCGCTATCCAGCATGCATCTATGCCTAAATAATCCACCTTTAGGTTATCATCCGAACCCCTTCCAGTATTAAGTTGTAAACAACAGATAATTGCATTAAGTATGGTGCGTAATGTAATCAACACAAATATCTTTAGACAAAGCATCAATGTTTTATCCCTAGTAGCAACAGCACATCCACAACCTTAGAACTTTCTGTCATCGTCCCGCATTCAATGGAGGCATGAACCCACTATCGAGCATAATTACTCCCTCTTGGAGTTACAAGTATCAACTTGGCCAGAGCCTCTACTAGCAACGAGAGAGCATGCAAGAACATAAACAACACATATATGATAGATTGATAATCAACTTAACATAGTATTCTATATTCATCGGATCCCGCCAAACACAACATGTAGCATTACAAATAGATGATCTTGATCATGTTAGGCAGCTCACAAGATCTAAACAATGATAGAACAAGCGGAGAAGACAACCATCTAGCTACTGCTATGGACCCATAGTCCAAGGATGAACTACTCACACATCAATCCAGAGGCGGGCATGATGATGTAGAGCCCCTCCGGTGATGATTCCCCTCTCCGGCAGGGTGCCGGAGGCGATCTCATGAATCCCCCGTGATGGGATTGGCGGCGGCGGCCTCTCAGTAATGTTTTCCGTATCGTGGCTCTCGGTACAGGGGGTTTCACGACGAAGGCTATTTGTAGGCGGAAGGGTAGGTCAAGGGGCGTCACGAGGGGCCCACACAACAGGGCCGCGCGGCCAGGGCCCAGGCCGCGCCGCCCTGGTGTGTCGCCACCTCGTGGCCCCACTTCGTCTCCCTTTCGGTCTTCTGGAAGCTTCATGTAAAAATAGGCCCCTGGGCGTTGATTTCGTCCAATTCCGAGAATATTTCCTTACTAGGATTTCTGAAACCAAAAATAGCAGAAAAACAAGAATCGACACTTCGGCATCTTGTTAATAGGTTAGTGCCGGAAAATGTATAATAATGCTGTAAAGTATGTGTAAAACACTCAAGTATTGTAATAAAAGTAGCATGGAACATAAGAAATTATAGATACGTTTGAGACGTATCACCCCCCTCTCGCCTCCCTCGTCGCCCTCTATCTTTATATGTAGAAGAGATGTGATAATGCTGGCATATACACAATTAATTAGTTTTTACTACATGTTTTCAGGACTGACATATGGCGGACGATAGAGCTGACCCGATTATGGACAACTATAATCAAGAAGCTGAAGAACATTTATTTGGCATCATAAAAGGCGATATTCCTTATGTGCCGACCGAACAAGATGAAGAGGATATTTCTTCTTATCTGAATCTTGACGGTCAAGATGAAGGCCGTCAGCAAGATGATGGGGAAGAAACGTCGATAAACGACGATCTTCAATTGCAAGTAGCAACCAGCTCCGGCGCCGAGGTATATATATACATTTTGCCTCCGGTGATACAAACTTACCGATTTGAATAAATATGTGTGTACTAACACGCGCGACTCTCTTTCTTATTTTAGCCCTCGGCGGATCGTCGAAAAAATCGAGTACGTCGTCAAAGCGTGGCGCAACCAAGACGCTCAAACAAGGAGAAACATATACCATCGAGGTTGTCGACAGTGCAACCGGCAGGCCGCTGGAGCCCCAGAAGCACGCCACCAAGTTTATCAACCAATGCGGAGCCGTTGTTAGAGATAACATCTCGATCACCCTCCAGGAGTGGCATGAGCCAAAGAAGGCACGTCTTGGTTTCACTTTTGTCGACAAGAGAACTAAAAAGGATTGCTTTAAAAAGCTTATGGAACATTTCGTCCTACCTCCGGAATACCACAAATTCGATGAGGAGGGTAACAAGATTCAGGAAAACAAGGAGAGGAGGAGGCTAGTCAAACAGTTCGCTCTTGGTAAGATGGTCGAAACATTCCGGAAATTCAAGCAAAATCTAGCCCGTGACTATGTCAACCAGAACAAGACTCCGGATTTCAAAGGACAATATGAGAGACTTCAACATGATTGGCCAGAATTTGTGAAGCAGTAGAAATGGGAGCATTTCATTGAAATATCGAAAAAAATAAGGAAAATGCGGCTAAGAAGGAGTACAATCATATTATGGGGCCAGGAGGGTATCGCTTTTGGGAGCCTAAGTGGGAGAAGATGGAGAACGAGCTGAGGAGGCGAGGAATCCGTCCAGTGTACGGAGGGATGGGACCGAAGGGCCAAAAGCCGGTGGTACGGGCATGGGGGAACGCTAGACCCGGAGACGAGGGCGTGTGTTCACGGGAACAAAACGTTTAAACCCACCCAAGCCCTTATTGACGCAATGAGGGATGCTCAAGAGGGGAAGATCAAGTTCAACGGAGAGAACGACGCGCCGACAAGAGCCCTCGGGAATCCCGAACACGGAGGACGTGTACGAGGCATGGGGAACATTCCGTGGAAAGTAGGGTTCTCCCAGGACGATGACCCGTACGGTTAAGAAGCCGTAAGAGAAAGTCGGATCGGGATGCAGATGTTGTGGCGCGGTTGGCATCAGAAGTCGATGAGATGAAGAAAACCCTGACTATACTAGTACAGGAGAGATCGGCAGCTGAGACGCATGAAGATCATCCAGCGGATCTCGGAAGCCAGCAGCGGAGAAGCGGCGTGGCTTCCACGGAGGCCCAGCCGGCTACTGATGCACCGAAGATCCATATTACTGCACCGGAGCCTCCTCGCTACCCCGTGGATGATGTAAAGGAGATGAAAGAATGTCATCTGCATTATCCTACTGGGAACATGTCCACGAAGGTAGCCATCGGCAGTGCTTTACCATGTGCGCTTGTAGCACTCCACCACAACAACCCCATTCCAGATGGCTATGCTCGTGTCACGGTGGAGGAAATAGTCCCAGGGTTTGAGGACCTGGAGATTGACATTGCTACACCCGAAGGGGAGAGAAGACTTGGAGGTGTCAAGCGCCGGCTTATTCTATGGAAAAAGAAGTTTATCAAGTTTCCAGACGAGGCGCCAAGGCAAACAAGTCCACCCCCCTCCGGTGGTGGTGGCGGTGGCGGCGGCGGTGGTGGTGGTGGTTCACCTACACCTCCTTCACGTCAGCTGACGCTGCCCCCCAGTCCACAACGTACGGCGGGTGATCAGCCGCCCCCCCAGTCCTCGTCCGGTGGGTGATCAGACGCCGCCCCCCAGTCAGCCTCCGGCGAAGAAGCAGAAGCAGTCCTGGACTATTAACCCGGAGCCTTATGTACCTAAGACCACAAAGGTACCGGAGCCATCACTGAAGCCTCTCATCCCGAGACCTTGGGAACTTAGTGTCGAGGAAAATGCAAAGGTCGTGGCTGCTCAGCATGAGAAATGGAAGTCGGACTGCAAGAAGAAAAGAGAGCCCGAGCCCAAGCCAGTATATTCTGACAAGCAAAATAAGTGGGCTAAGTCATTTTTGACCGAACCGTCCCAAGCCGCGAAGAATCTGCCTGACGACTATTCACGTGAACTTCGTAGGCAAGCACTCATGTTGAAGGAGAAGAAAAAGTTGGCGGAGAAGCAGGAGAAGAAAGCCTTGGAGGAGGCCGAGAAAGAATTAGAAAGTAAAAAAGGGGGAAACAAGTTGCCCAGCTCGGGGAACAAAGTAAACAATCCATCGCCCCGGTCATAGTGAAAGCCGCCGGTCCGGATGCCCCCGATATCATAGCAGCTGCGGCAGCTGCGGGATTGACTGTAACGAGTGCCAGAGAACAAGCGGCCAACTTAGGTCTGACTCTTCGTGTACTGTTAGGCCTTGATGAGGCGCCAATGAAGGATGTAGTAATTACATATGTGCCGAATGGGCCTCTCGTCGAGCCTGCGTAGGAAGAGGATCTACCTCCACAAATGACAGGTCTGCTAAATTGGTACAAGGCTTACATAAAATTTAAAAACGCCAAAGACTATATTTATGCGGAAGTTAGGCCTGAGCATCACTTCAAACATTACTATATAACAATTCATCGGAGTGAATTGTTCCAGCTTTTCAATCTGCGCGAGCTCGACAAAGCTATCATCAGTTGCTACGTTCTGTAAGTGATTTATTTCTACCCCATCTCGTTCATTGCCTGCACTATATATATATATATATATATATATATATATACCAGCACTATTCTGCAACCGGTTGCAGAATAATATTCTGAGCACCGACTTGTACTTCCCTGAACACAAGGTTGTACTTCCGGATAACGGGGTTCAACTTTCCGTCGAACTTACCCGAACTTCCCATTTTCTTCAGAGCTACTGATTCTACTTCGTGTTTCCCAACCATTTGTCAGAACTATGCAAATGATATACCGTTGGATAGATAATGAAAAACCGCAACTTTTTCATGTTCACACTTTTCACAGATTTTGCACCGTTTAAATTTAATTTGGAAAATATGAAAACGCTTCTATATGGCCAGAAAACTAACTTTTAGTTCGGTTTTTGAATCGCTTATCAAAACTGTGCAAATGATATACCGTTGGAAAGATAATTAAATTGCGCAACTTTTTCATGTTTTATGTTTTTTCAAAATCCTCACAGTTTTTGAACAATTTTCAAAATACCGAAATTCGGACGTACTAAAAAAACGAGCGGACAGTAATTTGGATGATTTGTTTCAACCGTATATCGGAATGATGCAAATGATATGGCGTTGGAAAGCTATGGACTAGGCACAACTTTTTTATTCCAATTGTTTTCTCTAATTCCTTACATTTTAAGAGAAAAATTCGAATTACTGTCCGCCTATTTTATGTGACGGGTACCGAATGATTTCCCTGCGATTTCCATGCAGTATATTTAAACAATGGAAATGATATACGGTTGAAAAGGTGTTAAAATGACGCATCTTTTTTGTATGTACCATTTTTGCCAAATCTGAACGGTTGAAAACTAATTTTAGAAGTTTTGAAATCATGTTTCCGGTATATTTTGTTTGATAACGATTTGAATTTGATTGATTAGATCCATTTATTTGTTGTAAAATGTTGTAGGTAATGAAATTAGACATATACTCTACCATATAAAGATTTTGGTTACAATGATTGAAGTGGTTGGTGATTAAATCGATGAGATTTGGATAATAGATTTCCGCCCCGTAAAAACAGAGCACTGAACTTCCCTCGACGTGAACTTGTACTTATCGGGAAATGCCGTTGTACTTCTTTGTGCGGTTTCATGAAAGTGTTCAGTAAAACAGAGCTATAATTTTCATCACACAAAATGTGCAGCACAACCATGCGCATCTGAACTTCTCGAGAAATGTCCTTGTACTTCTCGGCCTTCGTGGTTGTACTTCGTGGTTGTTTTTGTACATTTGGATTTTTTTTCTCGGTTTTCTTGTACTTCCTATGTTAGAGGGTGTACTGCTCATGTTGAACGGTTGTACTTCTCACCGTCAAGTATTTGAACTCCCTCGCGGATGACACGATTTTTTCTACATTTTATTTTCACAATAGATTTCCGCCTCGCAAAAACAGAGCCTTGAACTTCTCAGGACATGAGTTTGTACTTCTCGGGGCAATGCAGTTGTACTTCTCGGTGCGGTTTTACGAAACTATTTAGGAAAACCAATAAAAATTTATTCGAAGACTTTGTACTTCTCGTAGTTACTGTTTGTACTTTCTGTGGTCACCACTTGCACTTCTTGGAATCAGTGCTTGCACTTCCCGCTGCAGAGACGGGGGAGGCAGAGCCATGGCGACGCCGCGGTAAAACCCGAGTAGCGGCGCGGCCTAATCGGCCGGGTAGTGGGTGAATTTGAAGCGGGGGCCGGCGGTGGTGCTCCAGGCTAGCGGCGCGCAACCGGGTGACTTTTCGCTCAACTTGAGAGACTCCACACATCCCGAATCTTAATTTTAGATCTAAAAATAATTCTTGAACTTTCCTGGACTATACTTTTGTTCTTCCTATCATGCCTTTGTGTACTTCTCTCTACCTTGCTTATTTTTCTTCCGGATGTTTTTTTCACTATACTTCACGGGTATTTTGGTTGTCACCGGAACTAAATATGTGTACTCCCAAAATTTCTAAGTTTACTTCTCAATATATTACTATTTTATTAAACAAATTAACTAGAGATATGTATTTCTTAGAACCCAAAGAAAATGATAACACGTGGGCTATTCCCTACAAAAATTCTGAACCGAAACAAGCGTCTTCTGTCTTGATCCAAAATAAAATAAAGAAGTAAACGCTGCCCTGATCCAACGAGCTAGTACAGACAGCAGTACAGGGCAGCCACGATTCTTTGGTTCAACGCTGTTGTCTCCATGTCCCAGCGACAGGGAAGAGGAGGCCGCAGCGGTCGATGCAGACCACCAGATGAATAGGTGAACTTATAGGCACGAACTCATGCGCTTCCCAGTTTCAGATATGTGTACTGCTGGGAAGAAAATTGCATCCAGGAATTGAAAGAAAAAGAGGAGAATAAATCTCCGTATACTCCCGTACAGCAGTTGCCTTTTCGAGCAGACATGCAGCGTTGAGTAGACCAGCGGGAGGGCGCGTCGACGCGGAGCTAGAACCGGCCAAGGGACGGCGGCGTGCGGGTCAGGGGCGGCGGCGCGCCGGTCGAGGGACGGCGGCGCGCGGGTCAGAGGCGGACGCACGAGGGCAGAGGGCGTCGGCGCAAGGATCAGGGATGGTGCCGCGCGGGCAGATGGGCGGCGGCGTGCGGGAACGGCCGGCAGAAGGGGGCATGGAGGGGCACCAGCGACGGCGCGGCCTTCCAGCATGCGGCGGCGCGGCCCTCCATTCGGAGGCGGCGCGACCCTCCAGGCGGAGGCGGCTCGGCCCTCCAGGCGGAGGCGGCGCGGCCCTCAAGTCGGTTGCGCGCGGCCCTCAAGTCGGAGCGGCGGCCCTCGAGGCCCGGAGCGGCGGCCCTCCGGAGGCAGCAGGGGTGGCCGGCGGCGGGGAGCAGCTTTGACGGCGTGGTCGGGTCTGCGGGGGGGAGTATGGGGACGAGTCGGGATAGGGCGTGGCTCAGTTTTTTTTTTTAATTCTTGGAGTGGATCGGTTGGTTGGTCTGCTGCTTCTAACGCGTCGCGTCTATATAAGGTTGGGTGGTGCTCAAAATATTATGCAGAATGAAGAAGCGGAAATGCAGAATAAGGAGCATCCATGATGTTGGGTTCATTGACCCACACATCGTTAATTCATATGTGTTAGAACGTTTCCCCGCCAACGTGGAGGAAGACCTGTGGCGGTTTTTTTCAAGGCAGGAACTCAAAAGTGATATTCTATTTCCTTACCATTTTGGGTGAGTGTTTCTGTCTTGAGCACATTCTCTTTTGTTTACTCCATGCATGGTATGTGGCTAATCGATGAGTTAATTATGCATGACTGTGCATGTATCGTGTCCGCAGGTTCCACTGGATTCTGCTAGTAATTAAATTTGACGAATCCACAGTTCTCGTCCACGACTCTCCGAATCTGAATGCAAAGCTTTGGGCCGACATGAGAAAAATGATGCAGAAGTAATTATTTTCATTCATTTGCGCTCTATATCGATCGGCCTATTTCGTCCATTTCCTAATATCAAGTAACTAATAACTCTCTTGTTCATTTAATTTTCTTTGCCTCGTAGGGTTTGGACACGGTTCGTAGACACAAAGGTCGGTGAATTCAAAAAAGAGCTACAATTTAAAAGGTCAGTGGCTGGGACTGGGGATATTCAGCCAAAGGGGACCAATCTATGTGGATACTATGTTTGTGAGATGATCCGGAGATACACCTCTGAGCGGGTTTCGACTGAGCACAACATCATGAGGAATAACCTCCGGAAGACGCTTAGTCCAGAAGCTCGCTTCCGACCACTTCAAGAGGAACTAGCTGGATGGATCGCGCGGGAAGTCATCGATCCTAGAGGAGAACACTATGTAGAGGACGTAGAACTTCATATGCAGTAAATTATGTATGGAAACTTGTTCAAAATTGTATATGGTCATCCGATATTGAATATATATTGTATATATTCCTCTTGAATTCTTTTTGGTTCTAATTTCAAATTTGTTTGAAATTGTACGTTCATATGCATGTATGTAGTAACGTAGAATATGTGAAACTCCTTCAAAATTAAAATAAAACACAAAAAAAAATAAAACAATACAAATTAAAATGAAACCAGGTTTGGGGGGGGGGGGGGGCTAAAACCCTAAACCTGCGGCGGCCTTTAGTCGCGGTTGCCAGGAGAACCGCGACTAAAGGTCCTCCGCCCCGAAGGACTGCTGGCGGCCACGTGGAGGGGCCTTTAGTCGCGGTTCGTGGGCCTTTAGTCGCGCTTAGTTGATCGCAGTTGCGAACCGCGACTAATGGCCTTTTTTCTACCAGTGTTAAGATGTTTCTTGTTGTTGCCGGCGCAAGAAATGCACTAATAAACAAACTAAGACAGTGAAGAAGTAACAAGCAAAAGTTACAAACAAAATCCAAAATACTACTGGCGCCAGAATAAATAAAAGATGGCTCAGAATTGATACCAAAGGAGATAGTTTTGTTTCCAGAACTGAATGCAGACTGCAGAGGTAACCATCATCAAGTTTTTGGCACTGGCCTACTGTGCAGATGCCGGTTCGTCCATCCTTGTGGGTACACTGTGTTTGCATTGATTTTTTTTCTGAAATACAGAACAGCCATAGGCTAGGTCGCTGGTGTGTTCATACTTGAAACACATACAGCGTGAACAACGTCAGACCTTATCTTCCAGTTTAAGAATCAATGTTCTTCTGCAGCTTTGCCCCGTTGTCCAAAAGTACACCTGCCACACACACCAACAGTCTGAGGCCTAAATGCAGAACCACCAAAAACACATATGCCGATACAATAAATAAAGCGGCACGTTCAAATAAACCCACGCACTTCCTTTAAGAACAACTTCATAAACTGTGCAAAATTATCACACAAGCCTTTGTGCATTGGGAAGAATTCTAAATGTCCAAGCACGCGCATGCAGAGGGAATTTTATTGAAAAATGACCCAAACACAACGGTGATTTAAAATCGAGAAATCATCGCTAACCTTGGAATTCCTGAACCCAAATTTTAAAGAACAGATCCGGATAGTTATGCAAACTATATGAAGAACACTTGGGCATCAAAATGCCTACTGTGCCAGGAGACTTCGTACGAGCGAGGCAGCCGGCGAACCGTGACCATGGGCTCGCCATCCTGCCCACGCTCGACACGGAAAGAGGTTAACCGGAGAAGACTCCTGCGGCCGACGCCCCAGCATTGGTTTCCCTTCCCCTCCACATGCTCATCCTCGTGCACCTCTTCCTTGGGGTGCAAGCGCTCCATGAGGCAGTAATCACAGCCACCAGCTGGGTCTAGCCCTACCTGCACGAGCTTAGCATCGACGTTCCTCCAACCTGCCGCATCGTCCTCGCTGAGGCGAAATAGATTCTCCTTGCTGACCTTCCAATTTGTCGGGTCGGAAGTGACGTTCCCAGCGCAGAGGTGCCCGTCAGGCACACGAGGACCATGCATGTTCCCGTCGAGATTAACGGCGTGGAGGCCTACCCATGCATCCAGATGGCCGTCATAGTGTGCATGTCCGACGACCGGCAGCTGCCAGTCACCAAGCCGCCTCCATTTCGTGCTCGATGTGCTGAAGGAGAAGGTCGCACCTAGCACACTGTTCTTCATGGGCCTGATGGACACAAATAATTCGTGCTGCTCCGCCGCCCCTGGCAGTGAAGTGTGTGTTAGCTGTTTAATCTAGACGTTGGATACAGTTAGCTGTTTAGCGGTAGGTTTCAGTTAAATTCAGTTTCGTCAGTCATTAGGCTGCAGATAAACCACGATCTCGCGTGTGTTAGAGCGGGTCGTGCGCAAACTTAGTGGCCGCGTTGATCTGAGCTCGTGGGATGGCACGAGCAGATAGTTCGGATCATGGCGGAAAGGTAGGATCTCTACCAGCCACCTCTTTCCCGTTTTCGAATAAAAGGAAGAGAAAGAAGGACAGAAAAGTTGCGACGTTTTCAGCAACGCAAAAACCCCTGTGTCTCCCTAGTCTCTGTGTTCTTCGTGAGAGAGAGAGAGATCGACGTTCCTGGCCATCGCCAACATTTGGTATCAGAGCCTCGTTCGCGAGGTTCCTCGATAGCCATGGCCGGGAGCAAGGACAGGGACGAAGCTGGGAAGAAGAAGGGTACGAGCGGGTCACCCGTACGAGCGACCTCACGCCCGCCCGCGGACACGTCGACGTCGCGAGAGCGGGGACGGAGCATTGCCAGGCGTGGCGGCAACGACATCGTCGTCCACGAGCGGGTGATCCAGCCTGCTGGCGGCGGCGGCAACATCGTCTACCCCACGCTAACGGCGACGAACTACATCGAGTGGGCCCTGGTGATGAAAATCAATCTACGGCCCCAAGGTCTCTGGGAGGCCGTATCCGGCATGGGAGAGCCGGGCGAGCGCGAGGACATGGCGGCGCTGGCCGCACTCATCCGAGCGGCGCCTCCGGAGATGGTGCCGGTCCTCGCCGTCAAGGAATCGGCGAACGAGGCGTGGGAGGCGATCAAGATGATGCGCATGGGCGTCGATCGGGTGCGCGAGGCGACGGCGCAGCGCCTGCGGAGGGAGTTCGAACAGATCTCCTTCAAGAACGGCGAGTCCCTCGATTCGTTCGGCATGCGCATCACTGGGATCGTCAACAACCTCCGCACCCTGGGTGATTCCGTGGAAGAGGTACGTGTTGTGCAGAAAATCCTGCGGGAGGTGCCGAGCGACTACAAGCAGATCGTCTGCTCGATCGAGACGATGCTCGACATCTCCAAGATGCCCGTCGAGGAGCTCATCGGCAGACTACGGTCTGCCACGGAGCGATGCGGCATCGACACCACGAACACCGCCGGTGGGCAGGTGCTCCTCACGGAGGAGGAGTGGATCGCACGATCCAAACGGCGCGAGCAGGGGCAAGGCTCGAGCTCTGGCGGCGCCAAGGGCAAGCCAAAGGGCAAGGCAACGACCACGAACCGCGACGGGGGTAGGCCCAACGGTGAGCGCGACATGAGCAAGGTGAAGTGCTACAACTGTAACAAGTATGCAAATCACTTCTCCAAGAACTGCCCCGAGCCTCGTCGCGAGCACAAGGAACGTCTGAATCTGGCGCAGGAGGAGGAGTCCAGTGAGGCCACATTGCTCCTCGCCAGCGTGTGTGCGCTCACCATCACGACGGAGCAAGACGTGCACCGCGTCCTGCTCAATGAGGAGCGCTCCCAGGCGCGCGCCGCACCGACGGACACGGAGTGTGACACCTCCTGGTTCCTGGACACGGGAGCCAGCAACCACATGTCGGGGCGCATGGACATCTTCTCCGAGCTCGACACCGGAGTCAGAGGCGCTGTGAAGCTCGGCGACGGCTCTGCGGTGCAGATTGAGGGGCGCGGAACGATCCTCTTCGCGTGTCGCACCGGTGAGCATCTGGTGCTCACTGACGTCTATTACATTCCCCGCCTGCAGAGCAACATTGTGAGCATCGGACAGCTCGACGAGATCGGGTACGACACGAGGATCAGGCACGGCGCGCTGCATCTCCGGGATCCAGCAGGACGGCTGCTAGCGCGGGTGCCACGAACGCAAGGGCGACTGTACGTCCTGCGGCTGAACCTCTCGCGGCCAGTGTGCCTCGCCCTGCACGACGGCAACGACGCCTGGCGCTGGCACGCGCGCTATGGGCACATCGGGTTCCAGGCTCTACGACAGCTTGCCAGGGACCAGATGGTGCATGGGCTGCCGCTCGTCGACGAGGCGGACCGTGTGTGCGAGGCGTGCCTCGCAGGCAAGCACCGGCGCACATCGTTCCCTCGCCAAGCAATCCGCCGCGCCAGCAACGTCCTCGAGCTCGTCCACGCCGATCTGTGCGGGCCAATCACACCGCCCACGCCGGGAGGAAAACGCTATTTTCTCCTGCTCGTCGACGACAAGAGCCGCTTCATGTGGCTGCGCCTGATCACCTCCAAGGACGAGGCGCAAGACGAGCTGAAGAAATTTCAGGCCGCGGCAGAGCTGGAATCTGGCCAGCGGCTCAAAGCCCTGCGCACGGATCGCGGCGGGGAGTTCAACTCCACGAGCCTCGGCGAGCATTACGCGAGCCAGGGGGTGCAGCGCCAAACCACGGCACCCTACTCGCCACAGCAGAACGGGGTCGTCGAGCGACGGAACCAGACCATCCTCGGGATGGCACGGAGCTTGATGAAGGTGAAAGGCGTGCCTGCTCGATTCTGGGGAGAAGCCGTCACCACGGCCGTGTATCTCCTGAACCGATCGACGACCAAGAGCGTGGTGAAAATGACCCCGCACGAGGCCTGGTCCGGCAAGTGCCCGAGCGTCAGTCACCTGCGCACCTTCGGGTGCGTTGCCCATGTCAAAGTGACACGCCCGGACGTGAAGAAACTGGATGATCGGAGCACTCCGATGGTGCTCCTGGGCTACGAACCAGGGTCCGCGGCGTATCGAGTGTACCATCCTCCCACCGGGCGCATCCACGTTGATACGTCTCCAACGTATCGATAATTTCTTATGTTCCATGCCACTTTATTGATGATACCTACATGTTTTATGCACATTATATGTCATATTTATGCATTTTCTGGAACTAACCTATTAACAAGATGCCGAAGAGCCGATTCGCTGTTTTCTGCTGTTTTTGGTTTTAGAAATCCTAGTAAGAAAATATTCTCGGAATTGGACGAAATCTTCGCCCAGGGTCCTATTTTTGCACGGAGCTTCCAGAAGACCGAAGAGGGAAGGAAGTGGGGCCACGAGGCGCCGACACCATAGGGCGGCGCGGCCCAGGCCCTGGCCACGCCGACCTAGGGTGTGGGGCCCTCGTGTGGCCCCCCGCGTTGCCCTTCCGCCTACTTAAAGCCTCCGTCGCGAAAACCCCGATGCCGAGAGCCACGATACGGAAAACCTTCCAGAGACGCCGCCGCCGCGAATCCCATCTCGGGGGATTCAGGAGATCGCCTCCGGCCCCCTGCCGGGGAGGGGATTCATCTCCCGGAGGACTCTTCATCGCCATGATCGCCTCCGGAGTGATGAGTGAGTAGTTCACCCCTGGACCATGGGTCCATAGCAGTAGCTAGATGGTCGTCTTCTCCTTGTTGTGCTTCATTGTTGGATCTTGTGAGCTGCCTAACATGATCAAGATCATCTATCTGTAATACTATATGTTGTGTTTGTCGGGATCCGATGGATAGAGAATACTATGTTATGGTGATTATCAATCTATTGTTTATGTGTTGTTTATGATCTTGCATGCTCTCCGTTATTAGTAGAGGCTCGGCCAAGTTTGTACTCTTAACTCCAAGAGGGAGTATTTATGCTCGATAGTGGGTTCATGCCTTCATTGACACCAGGACGAGTGACGAAAGTTCTAAGGTTGTGATGTGTCTGTTGCCACTAGGGATAAAACATTGATTCTATGTCTAAGGATGTAGTTGTCGATTACATTACGCACCATACTTAATGCAATTGTCCGTTGCTTAGCAACTTAATACCGAATGGGGTTCGGATGATAACCTGAAGGTGAACTTTTTAGGCATAGATGCGGTTGGATGGCGGTCTATGTACTTTGTCGTAATGCCCAATTAAATCTCACTATATTTATCATATCATGTATATGCATTGTTATGCCCTTCTCTATTTGTCAATTGCCCGACTGTAATTTGTTCACCCAACATGCTTTTATCTTATGGGAGAGACACCTCTAGTGAACTGTGGACCCCGGTCCTATTCTTTACATAGCATACAATCTACTGCAATTGTGTTTTACTGTTTTCTTTGCAAACATCTTCCACTCAATACGTTTAATCCTTTGTTACAGCAAGCCGGTGAGATTGACAACCTCACTGTTTCGTTGGGGCAAAGTACTTTGGTTTTGTTGTGCAGATTCCACGTTGGCGCCGGAATCCCTGTTGTTGCGCCGCATCACATTTCGCCACCATCAACCTTCAACGTGCTTCTTGGCTCCTACTGGTTCGATTAAACTTTGGTTTCTTTCTGAGGGAAAACTTGCTACTGTGCGCATCATACCTTCCTCTTGGGGTTCCCAACGAACGTGTGAGTTACACGCCATCACACGTCTCCAGGGACGTCGTCTTCGATGAAGGAGCAGCATGGGATTGGAGCACCGACGGTGCACCAGGCGAGGAGCCCCTTGCCTACGAGTACTTCACGGTGGAGCAAGGGTTCTGGCCAAGCACCACCTGCTCCAACACGGACGACGCGACGGCGTCAACGTCAAGCCCCACGCCAGCGGACTCACCATACGCGACGGTGACCACGCCTGCACCAACAACGCCAAGGTCACGCGTACAGGTGGAGCACGTCACTCCACCAACAGGCGCCTCACTTCCGTCTCCTGGAGAGGAGGCGCCGCGCCGATACCGGCTCCTGGAGGATCTCCTGGACACCACGGTGGAGGTGCAGGCGAGCCACGACGACCTCTGCCTCTTCTCCGGAGAGGAACCTGGTTCCTTCACCGAAGCTGAAGGGGAACAAGGATGGTGCAGGGCGATGGACGAAGAGATGAAGAGCATCATCGACAACAAAACCTGGGAGCTGTGCCAGCTCCCACCTGGGCACCGCGCGATCGGACTCAAATGGGTCTACAAGTTGAAGAAAGACGCACAGGGCGCAGTGGTGAAACGCAAGGCAAGGCTGGTGGCGAAGGGCTATGTCCAGCGGCAGGGCGTGGACTTCGACGACGTGTTCGCCCCAGTCGCTCGGATGGACTCGGTGCGCCTTCTCCTCGCCCTAGCTGCTCACCATGATTGGCAGGTCCACCATATGGACGTGAAATCCGCGTTCCTCAACGGAGACCTGCGCGAGGAGGTGTACGTGCAGCAGCCGCCGGGGTACGTCAAGGAAGGCGAGGAGAACAAGGTCTTCCGCCTCCGCAAAGCCCTCTACGGACTACGCCAAGCACCCAGGGCTTGGAACGCCAAGCTCGACGAGAGCCTGACCTCACTTGGCTTCGCCAGATGCCCATCGGAGCATGCTGTTTATCGCCGTGGCGCCGGTGATAAACTGCTGCTCGTGGGTGTGTACGTGGACGACCTCATCATCACCGGCACGGATTTGAAGGAGATTGCCCACTTCAAGCTGCAGATGACGAAGCTCTTCAGCATGAGCGACCTTGGGAAGCTGAGCTTCTACCTAGGCATCGAGGTCTCACAGGGGCGCGATCGGACCACGCTCCGTCAGACAGCATACGCAAGGAAGCTGCTGGAGCGCATGGGCCTGGACGACTGCAACTCTTGCAGTACCCCGATGGAGGCATGATACGTCTCCAACGTATCGATAATTTCTTATGTTCCATGCTACTTTATTGATGATACCTACATGTTTTATGCACATTATATGTCATATTTATGCATTTTCTGGAACTAACCTATTAACAAGATGCCGAAGAGCCAGCTTCTTTGTTTTCGCTGTTTTTGGTTTCAGAAATCCTAGTAAAGAAATATTCTCGGAATTGGACGAAACTTTCGCCCGGGGTCCTATTTTTGCACGAAGCTTCCGGAAGACCGAAGACCTAACGAAGTGGGGCCACGAGGAGGCCGGGGGGTGGCCGGCGCGGCCCGGGCCCCGGCCGCGCCGACCTAGCCTCCGGGCCCCTCGTGTGGCCCCTCGCGTTGACCCTCCGCCTACTTAAAGCTTCCGTCGCGAAAACCCCGGTACCGAGAGCCACGATACGGAAAACCTTACGGAGACGCCGCCGCCGCGAATCCCATCTCGGGGGATTCCGGAGATCGCCTCCGGCACCTGC
>NC_061510.1:265594212-265607809 GCF_022539505.1 Lolium rigidum | reverse complement strand
TTGTTCATCCTTGAGTTTGCTTCAAATAACCTTGCTAGCCTAAACCTTGTATCGAGAGGGAATACTTCTCATGCATCCAAAATCCTTGAGCCAACTACTATGCCATTTGTGTCCACCATACCTACCTACTACATGGTATTTCTCTGCCATTCCAAAGTAAATTGCTTGAGTGCTACCTTTAAAATTCCATCATTCACCTTTGCAATATATAGCTCATGGGACAAAATAGCCTTAAAAACTATCGTAGTATTGAATATGTACTTATGCACTTTATATTTTATTAAGTTGCTTGTTGTGCGATAACCATGCTTACGGGGAACGCCATCAACTATTGTTGAATATCATGTGAGTTGCTATGCATGTCCGTCTTGTCCGAAGGTCTATCATTTTAGTGGTTGGAGCATGCAAAATTGTTAGAGAAGAACATTGGGCCGCTAACTAAAGCCATGAACCATGGTGGAAGTTTCAGTTTTGGACATATATCCTCAATCTCATATGAGAATAATAACTTTGCTACATGCTTATGCATTTAAGAGGAGTCCATTATCTGTTGTCCATGTTGTCCCGGTATGGATGTCTAAGTTGAGAATAATCAAAAGCGAGAAATCCAAAATGCGAGCTTTCTCCTTAGACCTTTGTACGGGCGGCATGGAGGTACCCCTTTGTGACACTTGGTTGAAACATGGCATGCGAAGATCCGGTAGTCCAAGTTAAGTAGGACGAGGTGCGGGCACTATTAGTATACTATGCATGAGGCTTGCAACTTGTAAGATATAATTTTCATAACTCATATGCTTTATTACTACCGTTGACAAAATTGTTTCATGTTTTCAAAATAAAAGCTCTAGCACAAATACAGACAATCGATGCTTTCCTCGTTGAAGGACCTTTCTTTTACTTTTATTGTTGAGTCGAGTTTACCTATCTCCTTCCACCTTAAGAAGCAAACACTTGTGTGAACTGTGCATTGATTCCTACATATTTGCATATTGCACTTGTTATATTACTTTATGTTGACAATTATCCATGAGATATACATGTTACAAGTTGAAAGCAACCGCTGAAACTTAATCTTCCTATGTGTTGCTTCAACACCTTTACTTTGATTTATTGCTTTATGAGTTAACTCTTATGCAAGACTTATTGATGCTTGTCTTGAAGTACTATTCATGAAAAGTCTTTGTCATATGATTCACTTGTTTACTCATGTCATTACCTTTGCTTTGATCGCTGCATTCATTACATATGTTTACAAATAGTATGATCAAGATTATGATGGCATGTCACTTCAGAAATTATCTTTGTTATCGTTTTACCTGCTCGGGACGAGCGAGAACTAAGCTTAGGGATGCTGATACGTCTCCAACGTATCGATAATTTCTTATGTTCCATGCTACTTTATTGATGATACCTACATGTTTTATGCACATTATATGTCATATTTATGCATTTTACGGAACTAACCTATTAACAAGATGCCGAAGAGCCGATTCTTTGTTTTCTGCTGTTTTTGGTTTCAGAAATCCTAGTAAAGAAATATTCTCGGAATTGGACGAAACTTTCGCCCAGGGTCCTATTTTTGCACGAAGCTTCCAGAAGACCGAAGACCTAACGAAGTGGGGCCACGAGGAGGCCAGGGGGGTGGCCGGCGCGGCCCAGGCCCTGGCCGCGCCGACCTAGCCTCTGGGCCCCTCGTGTGGCCCCTCGCGTTGACCCTCCGCCTACTTAAAGCTTCCGTCGCGAAAACCCCAGTACCGAGAGCCACGATACGGAAAACCTTACAGAGACGCCGCCGCCGCGAATCCCATCTCGGGGGATTCTGAGATCGCCTCCGGCACCCTGCCGGAGAGGGGATTCATCTCCCGGAGGACTCTACACCGCCATGGTCGCCTCCGGAGTGATGAGTGAGTAGTTCACCCCTGGACCATGGGTCCATAGCAGTAGCTAGATGGTCGTCTTCTCCTTGTTGTGCTTCATTGTTAGATCTTGTGAGCTGCCTAACATGATCAAGATCATCTATATGTAATTCTATATGTTGTGTTTGTCGGGATCCGATGGATAGTGAGTACTATGATTATGGTGATTATCAATCTATTGTTCATGTGTTGTTTATGATCTTGCATGCTCTCCGTTACTAGTAGAGGCTCGGCCAAGTTTTTACTCTTAACTCCAAGAGGGAGTATTTATGCTCGATAGTGGGTTCATGCCTGCATTTACACCGGGACGAGTGACGGAAAGTTCTAAGGTTGTGTTGTCTTTGTTGCCACTAGGGATAAAACATTGATGCTATGTCTAAGGATGTAGTTGTTGATTACATTACGCACCATACTTAATGCAATTGTACTGTTGCTTTGCAACTTAATGCTGGAGGGGTTCGGACGATAACTTCGAAGGTGGACTTTTTAGGCATAGATGCGGTTGGATGGCGGTCTATGTACTTTGTCGTAATGCCCAATTAAATCTCACTATATTTACCATGTCATGTATATGCATTGTTATGCCTTTCTCTATTTGTCAATTGCCCGACTGTAATTTGTTCACCCAACATGCTTTTATCTTATGGGAGAGACACCTCTAGTGAGCTGTGGACCCCGGTCCTATTCTTTACATAGCATACAATCTACTTGTTTTACTGTTTTCTTTGCAAACATCTTCCACTCGATACGTTTAATCCTTTGTTACAGCAAGCCGGTGAGATTGACAACCTCACTTGTTTCGTTGGGGCAAAGTACTTTGGTTGTGTTGTGCAGGTTCCTAGTTGGCGCCGGAATCCCTGGTGTTGCGCCGCATCACATTTCGCGACCATCAACCTTCAACGTGCTTCTTGGCTCCTACTGGTTCGATTAAACCTTGGTTTCTTTCTGAGGGAAAACTTGCTACTGTGCGCATCATACCTTCCTCTTGGGGTCTCCCAACGAACGTGTGAGTTACACGCCATCAAGGCACGACTCAAGCTGAGCAAGCAAGGTGGAGGAGATGCTGTCGACAAGACACTGTACCAGAGCGTGATCGGCGGGCTACGGTACCTGACGCATACAAGGCCGGACATTGCCTTTGCGGTTGGGTACCTTAGCAGGTTCATGGAGAATCCGTCTTCAGACCATTACGCCGCCGTGAAGCATCTACTGAGGTACATCGCAGGGACTTTGGAGCATGGCTGCGCACTCACGCGCGGTAACGGAGCTCTGGAGCTGATCGGGTTCAGCGACTCGGACCACGCCGGAGACATTGACGATCGGAAGAGCACCACCGGGGTCATCTTCTTCCTCGGGACAAGTCCGGTGAGCTGGCCGTCACGAAACAACGGGTGGTGGCGATCTCCTCATGTGAAGCGGAGTACATGGCGTCCACTCGCTGCTGCTTGCCGGGCGTCCGCTTGCACGACTCCTCGGCGAGATGCTGAACGAGGAAGCTGTGAAGCCGAAGCTGTTCATCGACAACAAGTCAGCAATCTCTCTGGCAAAGAACCCTGTGTTCCACGATCGGAGCAAACACATTGATATCAGGTATCATTTCATCCGTGAATGTGTGGAACAGGGACGCATCGACATCAACTACATCAGGACCAACGATCAGCTTGCTGATGTTCTGACAAAGGCACTTGGGCGTCTCATGTTCCAAGAGCTGAGAAGGAGGATTGGTATGACTGAATTAACCTGCCAACGTCAAGATTAAGGGGGTGAATTGTTAGCTGTTTAATCTAGACGTTGGATACAGTTAGCTGTTTAGCGGTAGGTTTCAGTTAAATTCAGTTTCGTCAGTCATTAGGCTGCAGATAAACCACGATCTCGCGTGTGTTAGAGCGGGTCGTGCGCAAACTTAGTGGCCGCGTTGATCCGAGCTCGTGGGATGGCACGAGCGGATAGTTCGGATCATGGCGGAAAGGTAGGATCTCTACCAGCCACCTCTTTCCCGTTTTCGAATAAAAGGAAGAGAAAGAAGGACAGAAAAGTTGCGACGTTTTCAGCAACGCAAAAACCCCTGTGTCTCCCTAGTCTCTGTGTTCTTCGTGAGAGAGAGAGAGATCGACGTTCCTGGCCATCGCCAACAGTGTGTGTCGCGTGTGATGTGATGTGTTTTGCCCACACGACGGGAAAAAAGCTCAGTGCCGTGCACGGGTCTTTGCCGTGTGCTTCCAGGGCCCTTTGCCGTGCGAAAGTTCTTTGCCGTGCGCCTCGTGCACGGCAATGAATTCTTTGCCGTGTGGCTCCGGGGCGACGCACGGCAAACAAACAGCGCACGGCAAAGCGCCAGTTCAGCGCTCGGCAAAGCAAGCAATACACGGCAAAGAATCCAAAAGCTCACGGCAAAGAAATCTGCACGGCAACGAGAGAGCCAAGGCGCACGGCAAAGCCGCGGGCACGGCAACGATGCCTTTGCCGTGTGTGGCAACCCTTTGCCATGCGTTTTTGCACGGCACGAGAGGCGGTTTCATTTCTTTTCCTTCTTTTGTAGTATTCATATTTATATTAATACTTATATTTGTTGTAAAATTAGCTTTTACTTTTTGTAGTCTATTTGTTACTGTTACTTAATACAATCTGTATACCGATAAAACAAGTAATCTACATCTTCATCGACCCCCTCCCCCCAACATATCAGGGTTTCGGAGCAAATTAACGGGGGTTCGGTGTCTGGCTAAGTGTTATCGCCCCCACATATTTGGTGCAATTTCTTGCAGCTTTACACCTTACACGACACTTCCAAACATATTCTAGGTCCACATGAAATTTTGGCTGGGATTCAAGTGCTCCGGAGGTCTCCCCCCCCCCCAAAACAGCGGTCTATATATGGGCCCCGGTGGTCTACCCCCCCTAGATTTCTCCGTACGAGGTTCCACCAATGTAATTTTTCATAGGTTTAGTTTTGTTTAGGCCATATACACATGGAAAGCTAGGTTTGGCACACTTTCGCACATTATAGCCACTCGTTACCCGCAGCGGGACACTTCAGCCTACAAGTCGAGGAATCTTCCAAGTGTTATCGCCTGAAACAGAGGAATGCCACACATGGGAGCTATGCCTTGCACCATTTGGTGAATCACACCTTCCAACACACTTCGACACATATCCTAGGTCCACTTGCAAGTTTTGGTGCCATTCCGGTGCTCCGGCGGTCGTCCCCCCCCCCCCCGAAAACGGCGGTCTGCGTGCCTCGGGGGGTCTACCCCCTAGATTTCTCCGCGCGAGGTTCCACCAACATACTTTTTGATAGGTTTAGTTTTGATTAGGCCATATACACATGGAAAGCTAGGTTTGGCACACTTTGGCACATTATAGCCACCGGTATACCCGCAGCGGGACACTTCAGCCTACAAGTCGAGGAATCTTCCAACTGTTATCGCCTGAAAGAGAGGAATCTCACACATGGGAGCAATGCCTTGCACCATTTGGTGAATCACACCTTCCACCACACTTTCACACATATCATGGGTCCACATGCAAGTTTTGGTGGCATTCCGGTGCTCCGGCGGTCGTCCCCCCGAAAACGGCGGTCGCGTGCCTCGGGGGTCTACCCCTAGATTTCTCCGCGCGAGGTTCCACCAACATACTTTTTGATAGGTTTAGTTTTGTTTAGGCCATATACACATGGAAATCTAGGTTTTACACACTTTGGCACACTATAGCCACCGGTATACCCGCAGCGGGACACTTCAGCCTACAAGTCGAGGAATCTTCCAAGTGTTATCGCCCGAAAGAGAGGAATCTCACACATGGGAGCAATGCCTTGCACCATTTGGTGAATCACACCTTCCAACACACTTCGACACATATCCTAGGTCCACTTGCAAGTTTTGGTGCCATTCCGGTGCTCCGGCGGTCGTCCCCCCACGCAAACGGCGGTCTGCGTGCCTCGGGGGGTCTACCCCCTAGATTTCTCCGCGCGAGGTTCCACCAACATACTTTTTGATAGGTTTAGTTTTGATTAGGCCATATACACATGGAAAGCTAGGTTTGGCACACTTTGGCACATTATAGCCACCGGTATACCCGCAGCGGGGACACTTCGACCTACAAGTCGAGGAATCTTCCAAGTGTTATCGCTCGAAAGAGAGGAATCTCACACATGGGAGCAATGCCTTGCACCATTTGGTGAATCACACCTTCCACCACACTTTCACACATATCATGGGTCCACATGCAAGTTTTGGTGGCATTCCGGTGCTCCGGCGGTCGTCCCCCCGAAACGGCGGTCTGCGTGCCTCGGGGTCTACCCCTAGATTTCTCCGCGCGAGGTTCCACCAACATACTTTTTGATAGGTTTAGTTTTGTTTAGGCCATATACACATGGAAAGCTAGGTTTGGCACACTTTGGCACATTGTAGCCACCGGTATACCCGCAGCAGACAGTTCAGCCTACAAGTCGAGGAATCTTCCAAGTGCTATCACCCGAAAGAGAGGAATCTCACACATGGGAGCAATGCCTTGCACCATTTGGTGAATCACACCTTCCAACACACTTTCACACATATCCTAGGTCCACATGCAAGTGTTGGTGGCATTCCGGTGCTCCAGCGGTCATCCCCCCCCCCCCCCGAAAACGGCGGTCTGCGTGCCTCGGGGGGTCTACCCCCCCTAGATTTCACCGCGCGAGGTTCCACCAACATACTTTTTGATAGGTTTTTTTTTGGTTAGTCCATATACACATGGAAAGCTACGTTTGGAAGCACTACAGCTACGCGGAAGATCCTAGGGGCAAGTACGGAAACATGCAAGAGCGGGTTGTCCGCCACTTCTGGGTACGTGACTTTTGGCTTCTTAGCATTCAAACACTTCTTGGCTACCAATAGTTGCTCTAATTCATCTTGTTTTACCTATGTGCATGGTTGCAGAAATACTTCAAGAGGGCTGAGGGCGAGGAAATTGCGTGCGACGTTATCGTACACGAGTTGTGCGGGGTGAGGGTGAGCGGCATGCACTACGAGGCACGTGTCCAGTGCGTCCGCGACTGGCACGCCGAGCGTAAAATTTGGATGAGTAAGGCTGATTGTCGGGATACGCTCATGGCACCATGGCAGTACCTGCAGGTATTAGCATTTCCGTGTTATTTATTTCCGCATTTTCATGTAGTTTA
Source organism: Lolium rigidum (assembly GCF_022539505.1). Classification (NCBI taxonomy): domain Eukaryota; kingdom Viridiplantae; phylum Streptophyta; class Magnoliopsida; order Poales; family Poaceae; genus Lolium; species Lolium rigidum. Next base: position 265,600,735 of record NC_061510.1, on the reverse strand, counting down.
TGTTCTAATAATGGGTCTATCTTGTGTATGTAGAACCCTCCTCAGTACGTCGGGGAAGACAGGACGTGCTTTCTTGCGATGGTCATATGGTGGACATCCCGCGAGTACGCCCGGAAGCACGAGGAGGGCAAGCAGAAGCGTTCAGAGATGGGAGGTGGATCCCATGTCCTGGGCAGCAAGAACTTGGCCCTTACCTTGCAGGATGAGGTGATCAAGTGGTTTCTTCATTCTTTCGTTTTATGTTATTGTTAGCCCCGCAAGTGTCTCCCTCTTCACTTAATTGCATGTACTCTTTTGCAGGAAGTGAAGACAGGCGTGGCACCAAACTTGTTTGGCTTTTTCCAAAAGTCGAAGACCAGGAAGGAGCCGCATCCTGAAACGGGGTCCTTGTGGGTCAACGACCTAGCGGAGGCCCAGTGTGGCGCGTACCGCTCGAAGTTCAAGGACAAGCACGGCGAAGACGCCGATCCAACCACCGAAGACTTTGACGTTGAGGTTGCGGTGCTTGCGGGACAAGGCAAGAAGGGTGGCCGCCTATGGATTGCTGACGGGTTAGTTGACCCAAGGACCATTCCATCTCTACGCCAGATCCGTCGTGGGCGTACGAGCGAGCAGCCTCGGGTAGAGACCCGCCCACGGGCTTCGGACCTAGTGATACGTCTCCGACGTATCGATAATTTCTTATGTTCCATGCTACATTATTGATGATATCTACATGTTTTATACACATTATATGTCGTATTTACGCATTTTCCGGCACTAACCTATTAACAAGATGCCGAAGAGCCAGTTGTTGTTTTCTGCTGTTTTTGGTTTCAGAAATCCTAGTAAGGAAATATTCTCGGAATTGGACGAAATCAACGCCCAGGGTCCTATTTTTGCACGAAGCTTCCAGAAGACCGAAGGGGAAAGGAAGTGGGGCCACGAGGCACCGCCACACTAGGGCGGCGCGGCCCAGGCCCTGGCCGCGCCGGCCTAGCGTGTGGGGCCCTCGTGTGGCCCCCCGCGTTGCCCTTCCGCCTACTTAAAGTCTTCGTCGTGAAACCCTGCGTACCGAGAGCCACGATACGGAAAACCTTCCGGAGACGCCGCCGCCGCGAATCCCATCTCGGGGGATTCGGGAGATCGCCTCCGGCACCCTGCCGGAGAGGGGAATCATCTCCCGGAGGACTCTTCATCGCCATGATCGCCTCCGGAGTGATGAGTGAGTAGTTCACCCCTGGACTATGGGTCCATAGCAGTAGCTAGATGGTCGTCTTCTCCTCATGTGCTTCATTGTTGGATCTTGTGAGCTGCCTAACATGATCAAGATGATCTATCTGTAATACTATATGTTGTGTTTGTCGGGATCCGATGGATAGAGAATACTATGTTATGGTGATTATCAATCTATTACCTATGTGTTGTTTATGATCTTGCATGCTCTCCGTTATTAGTAGAGGCTCTGGCCAAGTTTTTGCTCTTAACTCCAAGAGGGAGTATTTATGCTCGATAGTGGGTTCATGCCTCCATTAAATCTGGGACGGTGACGAGAAAGTTCTAAGGTTGTGGATGTGCTCGTTGCCACTAGGGATAAAACATTGATGCTATGTCTAAGGATGTAGTTGTTGATTACATTACGCACCATACTTAATGCAATTGTCCGTTGCTTGCAACTTAATACTTGGAAGGGGTTCGGATGATAACTCTGAAGGTGGACTTTTTAGGCATAGATGCATGCTTGGATGGCGGTCTATGTACTTTGTCGTAATGCCCAATTAAATCTCACTATATTTATCATATCATGTATATGCATTGTTATGCCCTTTTCTATTTGTCAATTGCCCGACTGTAATTTGTTCACCCAACATGCTTTTATCTTATGGGAGAGACACCTCTAGTGAACTGTGGACCCCGGTCCTATTCTTTACATCGCATACAATCTACTGCAATACTTGTTTTACTGTTTTCTTCGCAAACAATCATCATCCACACAATACGGTTAATCCTTTGTTACAGACAAGCCGGTGAGATTGACAACCTCACTTTGTTTCGTTGGGGCAAAGTACTTTGGTTGTGTTGTGCGGGTTCCACGTTGGCGCCGGAATCCCCGGTGTTGCGCCGCATTACATTTCGCCGCCATCAACCTTCAACGTGCTTCTTGGCTCCTCCTGGTTCGATAAACCTTGGTTTCTTTCCGAGGGAAAACTTGCTGCTGTGCGCATCATACCTTCCTCTTGGGGTTCCCAACGAACGTGTGAGTTACACGCCATCAAGCTCTTTTTCTGGCGCCGTTGCCGGGGAGATCAAGACACGCTGCAAGGGGAGTCTCCACTTCCCAATCTCTTTACTTTGTTTTTGTCTTGCTTTATTTTATTTACTACTTTGTTTGCTGTACCTAAACAAAACACACAAAAATTAGTTACTTGCATTTACTTTATCTAGTTTGTTTTATTTACCGTTGCTAAAATGAATACCCCTGAAAATACTAAGTTGTGTGACTTCACAAACACAAATAATAATGATTTCCTATGCACACCTATTGCTCCACCTGCTACTACAACAGAATTCTTTGAAATTAAACCTGCTTTACTGAACCTTGTTATGAGAGATCAATTTTCTGGTGTTAGTTCTGATGATGCTGCTGCCCATCTTAATAATTTTGTTGAACTTTGTGAAATGCAAAAGTATAAGGATGTAGATGGTGATATTATTAAATTGAAACTGTTTCCTTTCTCATTAAGAGGAAGAGCTAAAGATTGGTTGCTATCCTTGCCTAAGAATAGTATTGATTCATGGACTAAATGTAAGGATGCTTTTATTGGTAGATATTATCCTCCCGCTAAAATTATATCTTTGAGAAGTAGCATAATGAATTTTAAGCAATTAGATACTGAACATGTTGCTCAAGCATGGGAGAGAATGAAATCTTTGGTAAAGAATTGCCCAACCCATGGATCGACTACTTGGATGATTATCCAAACCTTCTATGCAGGACTAAATTTTTCTTCGCGGAATTTATTGGATTCAGCTGCTGGAGGTACCTTTATGTCCATCACTTTGGGGGCGGCTACAAAGCTTCTTGATGATATGATGATAAATTACTCTGAATGGCACACGGAAAGAGCTCCACAAGGTAAGAAGGTAAATTCTGTTGAAGAAACCTCTTCCTTGAGTGATAAAATTGATGTGATTATGTCTATGCTTGTGAATGGTAGATCTAATGTTGATCCAAATAATGTTCCTTTAGCTTTATTGGTTGCTCAAGAAGAAAATGTTGATGTGAATTTCATTAAAAATAATAATTTCAACAACAATGCTTATAGGAACAACTCGGTAATAACTATAGGCCATATCCTTCGCTCATGGTAATGGTTATGGTAATTCTTATGGGAATTCTTACAACAATAATAGGAGTGTACCCCCTGGTCTTGAAGCCATGCTTAAAGAATTTATTAGTACACAAACTGCTTTTAACAAATCTGTTGAGGAAAAGCTTGATAAAATTGATATTATTGCTTCTAGAGTTGATAGACTTGCCTCTGATGTTGATCTATTAAAATTGAAAGTTATGCCTAATGAGGATATTGATAATAAGATTACTACTACAGAAAATTCCATCCAAGTTAGAATTAATGAGAATATAAGATTAATGGCTGAATTGCGTGCTAGGTGGGATAGAGAAGAAAATGAAAAACTAGCTAAAGAGAATAATGTAGCTAAAGTTTGGACTATTACCACCATTAGTAATGATAATGATTCACATGTTGCTGCACCTCCTACTATCAATAATAAAATAATTGGTGTTGGCAATGTTTCTACTCCTAGTGCAAAGCGTACAAAACTGCCTGAAATTGCTAAAACTGCTGAAATCACTTGTGATAAAACTGCTGAAATTTTTTCCAACCATGGGGACAATGATCCCATTGCTGTAGCTCATAATGATTTAAATTTTGATGATTGCCACATCTCTGAAGTTATAAAGTTCTTACAAAAACTTGCTAAAAGTCCTAATGCTAGTGCTATAAATTTGGCCTTTACAAAACATATTACAAATGCTCTCATAAAAGCTAGAGAAGAGAAACTAAAACTTGAAACTTCTATTCCTAGAAAGTTAGAAGATGGTTGGGAGCCCATCATTAAAATGAAATTCAATGACTTTGAATGTAATGCTTTATGTGATCTTGGTGCAAGTATTTCGTTATGCCTAAAAAGATTTATGATATGCTTGACTTGCCACCATTGAAGAATTGTTATTTGGATGTTAATCTTGCCGATAATGTTAAAAAGAAACCTTTGGGGAGGATTGATAATGTGCGCATTACGGTTAACAATAACCTTGTCCCCATTGATTTTGTTGTCTTGGATATCGAATGCAATGCATCTTGTCCTATTGTGTTGGGAAGACCTTTTCTTCAAACCGTCGGTGCTGTTATTGATATGAAGGAAGGTAATATTAGATATCAATTTCCTCTCAAGAAAGGTATGGAACACTTCCCTAGAAAGAGAATGAAGTTACCTTTTGATTCTATTATTAGAACAAGTTATGATGTTGATGCTTCTACTCTTGATGTTACTTGATTTACACTTTCTGCGCCTAGCTGAAAGGCGTTAAAAAAAAGCGCTTATGGGAGACAACCCATGTTTTTACTAAAGTAATTTGTTTTATATTTGAGTCTTGGAAGTTGTTTACTACTGTAGCAACCTCTCCTTATCATGTTTTTGTGCCAAGTAAAGTTTCTATGCTAAAGTTGATGTTATATTTGGGATCGCTGCACAGAAAAAGCATTGCTGTCTGTCACGAATTCTGGCATAAGTCTCTGTAAAAAATTCAAAAAAATCTGCAAAATTACGAGCGTGATCCTCAGATATGTACGCAACTTTAATTAGTTTTGAGTTTTTCCATTTGAGCAAGTCTAGTGCCCCTTTCAGGTTCGTCTTTACGGACTGTTCTGTTTTTGATAGATTCTGCCTTTTATTTCGCATTGCCGTATTTGCTATGTTGGATGAATTCCTTTGATCCATTAATGTCCAGTAGCTTTGTGCAATGTCCAGAAGTGTTAAGAATGATTGTGTCACCTCTGAATATGTGAATTTTTAATTGTGCACTAACCCTCTAATGAGTTTGCTTGAAGTTTGTGTGAAGGAAGTTTTCAAGGGTCAAGAGAGGAGTATGATATACTATGATCAAGAGGAGTGAAAGCTCTAAGCTTGGGGATGCCCCCGTGGTTCATCCCTGCATATTTTAAGAAGACTCAAGCGTCTAAGCTTGGGGATGCCCAAGGCATCCCCTTCTTCATCGACAACATCATCAGGTTCCTCCCCTGAAACTATATTTTTATTCAGTCACATCTTATGTTCTTTACTTCAAGCGTCTGTTTGCTTTTATTTTTGTTTTGGTTTGAATAAAGTTGGATCCCACCATCCTTATATTGGAGATATTACGCTCCGCTATTTCATATGGAACACTTGTATTCTTAGTTATGCTTTAATGTTCATGGCGAAGGCTGAAAATTGCTTCGTTGATTGCTATTTTGTTGGAATCAGAAAATGCTTCATATGGTTTTGAATAACTTGATACTTGGCAATTGTTTTGAGCTCTCATAGATCATGCTTAAGCTCTTGCATCATGTAGTTTAATCTATTAGTGGAGAACTACCATAGAGCTTGTTGAAATTTGGTTTGCTTGATTGGTCTCTCTAAGGTCTAGATATTTTCTGGTAAAAGTGTTTGAACAACAAGGAAGATAGTGTAGAGTCTTATAATGCTTGCAATATGTTCTTGTGTAAGTTTTGATGTACCTGTTCATACTTGTGTTTGCTTCAAACAACCTTGCTAGCCAAAGCCTTGTACTGAGAGGAAATGCTTCTCGTGCATCCAAACACCTTGAGCCAACCACTATGCCATTTGTGTCCACCATACCTACCTACTACATGGTATTTCTCCGCCATTCCAAAGTAAATTGCTTGAGTGCTACCTTTAAAATTCCATCATTCGCCTTTGCAATATATAGCTCATGGGACAAAATAGCCTTAAAAACTATTGTGGTATTGAATATGTACTTATGCACTTTATCTCTTATTAAGTTGCTTGTTGTGTGATGTCTACGGGAGCTTCTATTCTTGTAGACAGTGTTGGGCCTCCAAGAGCAGAGGTTTGTAGAACAGCAGCAAGTTTCCCTTAAGTAGATTACCCAAGGTTTATCGAACTCAGGGAGGAAGAGGTCAAAGATATCCCTCTCAAGCAACCCTGTAATCACAAAGCAAGAAGTCTCTTGTGTCCCCAACACACCAAATACACTTGTCAGGTGTATAGGTGTACTAGTTCGGCGAAGAGATAGTAAAATACAAGTAATATGGATGTATATGAGTGGTAATAGCAATCTGAATAAAATATGGCAGCGAGTAAACATGCAACAGAACAGTAAATAAACGGTGTTTTCAGTATTGGAAACAAGGCCTAGGGATCATACTTTCACTAGTGGACACTCTCAACATTGATCGCATAATAAATACTTCTTCTCATATGTGCTACATACCTCTTG
>NC_061510.1:265566512-265594112 GCF_022539505.1 Lolium rigidum | reverse complement strand
TCCATGTTGGCGCCGGACTCTCGTGTTGCGCGCACTACATCCCGCCGCCATCAACCTTCAACGTGCTTCTTGGCTCCTCCTGGTTCGATAAACCTTGGTTTCTTCTCGAGGGAAAACTTGTCGCCGTGCGCGATCATACCTTCCTCTTGGGGTTGCCCAACGAACGTGTGAAATACACGCCATCAAGCATATTTTCGGCGCTGTTGCCGTGGAGATCAAGACACGCTGCAAGGGAGTCTCCACTTCTCAATCTCTTTACTTTGTTTTTGTCTTGCTTTATTTTATTTACTACTTTGTTTGCTGCATTATATCAAAACACAAAAAAAATTAGTTGCTAGCTTTACTTTATTTACTATCTTGTTTGCTATATCAGAAAACACAAAAAAACTAGTTTACTTGCATTTACTTTATCTAGTTTGCTTTATTTACTACTGCTAAAATGGCTACCCCTGAAAATACTAAGTTGTGTGACTTCACTAGCACAAATAATAATGATTTCCTATGCACACCTATTGCTCCACTCGCTACTACAGCAGAATTCTTTGAAATTAAACCTGCTTTACTTAATCTTGTTATGCGAGAGCAATTTTCTGGTGTTAGTTCTGATGATGCCGCTGCCCATCTCAATAATTTTGTTGAACTATGTGAAATGCAAAAGTATAAAGATGTAGATGGTGACATTATAAAATTAAAATTGTTTCCTTTCTCATTAAGAGGAAGAGCTAAAGATTGGTTGCTATCTCTGCCTAAGAATAGTATTGATTCATGGACTAAATGCAAGGATGCTTTTATTGGTAGATATTATCCCCCGCTAAAATTATATCTTTGAGGAGTAGCATAATGAATTTTAAACAATTGGATAATGAACATGTTGCTCAAGCTTGGGAAAGAATGAAATCTCTGGTTAAAAATTGCCCAACCCATGGACCGACTACTTGGATGATCATCCAAACCTTCTATGCAGGTGACTAAATTTTTCTTCACGGAATTTATTGGATTCAGTCGCTGGAGGTACCTTTATGTCCATCACTCTTGGTGAAGCAACAAAGCTTCTTGATAATATGATGGTTAATTACTCTGAATGGCACACGGAAAGAGCTCCACAAGGTAAGAAGGTAAATTCTCGTTGAAGAATCCTCTTCCTTGAATGATAAGGTTGATGCTATTATGTCTATGCTTGCGAATGATAGGACTAATGTTGATCCTAATAATGTTCCATTAGCTTCATTGGTTGCCCAAGAAGAACATGTTGATGTAAACTTCATTAAAAATAATAATTTCAACAACAATGCTTATCTGAACAATTCTAGTAATAACTATAGGCCATATCCTTATAATAATGGTAACGGTTATGCTAATTCTTATGGGAATTCTTACAACAATAATAGGAATACACCCCCTGGACTTGAAGCTATGCTTAAAGAATTTATTAGTACACAAACCGCCTTTAACAAATCACGTTGAGGAAAAGCTCAATAAAATTGATATTCTTGCTTCTAGAGTTGATAGTCTTGCCTCGATGTTGATCTTTTGAAATCGAAAGTTATGCCTAATAGGGATATTGAAAATAAAAATTGTTACTACAGCAAATGCCATCCAAGTTAGAATTAATGAGAATATAAGATTAATGGCTGAATCACAGTGCTAGGTGGGATAGAGAAGAAAATGAAAAACTAGCTAAAAGAGAAAAATGTAGCTAAAGTTTGGACTATTACCACCACTAGCAATGCTAATGATTCACATGTTGCTGCACCTCCTACTATCAATGGTAAAATAATTGGTGTTGGCAATGCTTCTACTCCTAGTGCAAAGCCGCAAAATTACCCGAACTCGCTAAAACCGCTGAAACCGCTTGTGATAAAACCGCTGAAATTTTTTCCAACCTTGGGGATGATAATCCCATTGCTTTAGATTGTAATGATTTAGATTTTGATGATTGCCACATCTCTGAAGTTATAAAGTTCTTGCAAAAACTTGCTAAAAGTCCTAATGCTAGCGCTGTAAACTTGGCTTTCACAAAACATATTACAAATGCTCTCATAAAAGCTAGAGAAGAGAAACTAAAACTTGAAACTTCTATTCCTAGAAAGCTAGAGGATGGTTGGGAGCCCATCATTAAAATGAGAGTCAAAGATTTTGATTGTAATGCTTTATGTGATCTTGGTGCAAGTATTTCTGTTATGCCTAAGAAAGTCTATGATATGCTTGACTTGCCACCATTGAAAAATCGTTATCTGGATGTTAATCTCGCTGATAATGCTAAAAAGAAACCTTTGGGGAGAGTTGATAATGTTCATATTATGGTTAACAATAACCTTGTCCCCGTTGATTTTGTTGTCTTGGATATTGAATGCAATGCATCTTGCCCCATTATATTGGGAAGACCTTTTCTTCGAACCGCTGGTGCTACTATTGATATGAAGGAAGGTAATATTAAATATCAATTTCCTCTCAAGAAAGGTATGGAACACTTCCCTAGAAAGAGAATGAAGTTACCTTATGATTCTATTATTAGAACAAATTATGATGTTGATGCTTCGTCTCTTGATGTTACTTGAGTTACACTTTTCGCGCCTAATCAAAGGCGTAAAGAAAAGCGCTTATGGGAGACAACCCATGTTTTTACTACAGTATTTTTGTTTTATATTTGAGTCTTGGAAGTTGTTTACTACTGTAGCAACCTCTCCTTATCTTAGTTTTGAGTTTTGTTGTGCCAAGTAAAGTCTTTGATAGTAAAGTAAGTACTAGATTTGGATTACTGCGCAGTTCCAGATTTCTTTGCTGTCACGAATCTGGGTCTACCTCCCTGTAGGTAGCTCAGAAAATTAAGCCAATTTACGTGCATGATCCTCAGTACGCAACTTTCATTCAATTTGAGCATTTTCATTTGAGCAAGTCTGGTGGCCTAATAAAATCCATCTTTACGGACTGTTTTGTTTTGACAGATTCTGCCTTTTATTTCTCATTGCCTCTTTCGCTATGTTGGATGAATTTCTTTGATCCATCAATGTCCAGTAGCTTTATGCAATGTCCAGAAGTGTTAAGAATGATTGTGTCACCTCTGAACATGTTAATTTTTATTATGCACTAACCCTCTAATGAGTTGTTTCGAGTTTGGTGTGGAGGAAGTTTTCAAGGATCAAGAGAGGAGTATGATGCAATATGATCAAGGAGAGTGAAAGCTCTAAGCTTGGGGATGCCCCTGTGGTTCACCCCTGCATATTCTAAGAAGACTCAAGCGTCTAAGCTTGGGGATGCCCAAGGCATCCCCTTCTTCATCGACAACATTATCAGTTCCTCCCCGAAACTATATTTTTATTCCGTCACATCTTATGCACTTTGCTTGGAGCGTCGGTTTGTTTTTGTTTTTGTTTTGTTTGAATAAAATGGATCCTAGCATTCACTTTATGGGAGAGAGACACGCTCCGCTGTAGCATATGGACAAGTATGTCCTTAGGCTCTACTCATAGTATTCATGGCGAAGTTTCTTCTTCGTTAAATTGTTATATGGTTGGAATTGGAAAATGCTACATGTAGTAACTCTAAAATGTCTTGGATAATTTGATACTTGGCAATTGTTGTGCTCATGTTTAAGCTCTTGCATCATATACTTTGCACCCATTAATGAAGAAACACTTAGAGCTTGCTAATTTGGTTTGCATATTTGGTTTCTCTAGAGTCTAGATAACATCTAGTATTGAATTTTGAACAACAAGGAAGACGGTGTAGAGTCTTATAATGTTTACAATATGTCTTTTATGTGAGTTTTGCTGCACCGTTCATCCTTGTGTTTGTTTCAAATAACCTTGCTATCCTAAACCTTGTATCGAGAGGGAATACTTCTCATGCATCCAAAATACTTGAGCCAACCACTATGCCATTTGTGTCCACCATACCTACCTACTACATGGTATTTATCCGCCATTCCAAAGTAAATTGCTTGAGTGCTACCTTTAAAATTCCATCATTCACCTTTGCAATATATATCTCATGGGGCAAATAGCTTAAAAACTATTGTGGTATTGAATATGTACTTATGCACTTTATCTCTTATTAAGTTGCTTGTTGTGCGATAACCATGCTTCTGGGGACGCCATCAACTATTCTTTGTTGAATATCATGTGAGTTGCTATGCATGTCCGTCTTGTCTCGAAGTAAGAGAGATCTACCACCTTTATGGTTGGATCATGCATATTGTTAGAGAAGAACATTGGGCCGCTAACTAAAGCCATGAATCATGGTGGAAGTTTCAGCTTTGGACATATATCCTCAATCTCATATGAGAATAATAATTGTTGCCACATGCTTATGCATTAAAGAGGAGTCCATTATCTGTTGTCCATGTTGTCCCGGTATGGATGTCTAAGTTGAAAATAATCAAAAGCGAGAAATCCAAAATGCGAGCTTTCTCCTTAGACCTTTGTACAAGCGGCATGGAGGTACCCCATTGTGACACTTGGTTAAAACATGTGCATTGCAAAGATCCGGTAGTCCAAGCTAATTAGGACAAGGTGCGGGCACTATTAGTATACTATGCATGAGACTTGCAACTTGTAAGATATAATTTACATAACTCATATGCTTTATTACTACCGTTGACAAAATTGTTTCATGTTTTCAAAATAAAAGCTCTAGCACAAATATAGCAATCGATGCTTTCCTCTTTGAAGGACCATTCTCTTTACCTTTATGTTGAGTCGAGTTCACCTATCTCTCTCCATCTCAAGAAGCAAACACTTGTGTGAACTGTGCATTGATTCCTACATACTTGCATATTGTACTTGTTATATTACTCTATGTTGACAATTATCCATGAGATATACATGTTACAAGTTGAAAGCAACCGCTGAAACTTAATCTTCCTTTGTGTTGCTTCAATGCCTTTACTTTGATTTATTGCTTTATGAGTTAACTCTTATGCAAGATTTATTAATGCTTGTCTTGAAGTACTATTCATGAAAAGTCTTTGCTTTATGATTCACTTGTTTACTCATGTCATTACCATTGTTTTGATCATCGCATCCACTACATATGTTTACAAATAGTATGATCAAGGTTATGATGGCATGTCACTTCGTAAATTATCTTTGTTATCGTTTTACTCGCTCGGGACGAGCAGAACTAAGCTTGGGGATGCTTGATACGTCTCCGACGTATCGATAATTTCTTATGTTCTATGCCATATTATTGATGATACCTACATGTTTTATGCACACTTTATGTCATATTCGTGCATTTTCGGAACTAACCTATTAACAAGATGCCGAAGTGTCGCTTGCTCGTTTTCGCTGTTTTTGGTTTCGTAAATCCTAGTAACGAAATATTCTCGGAATTGGACGAAATCAAGACCCGGGGGCCTATTTCGCCACGAACCTTCCGGAAGACCGAAGAGCATACGAAGTGGGGCCACGAGGTGGCCGGACCACAAGGCGGCGCGGCCAAGGGGGCCGCGCCGCCCATGGTGTGGGCCCCTCGTCGGCCCTCCGACTCGCCCTTCCGCCTACTTAAAGCCTCCGTCGCGAAACCCCCGAGGCGAAAACCACGATACGGAAAACCTTACCGAGACGCGCGCCGCCAATCCCATCTCGGGGATTCCGGAGATCTCCTCCGGCACCTCGCCGGAGAGGGGATTCATCTCCTGGAAGACTCTACGCCGCCATGGTCGCCTCCTGGAGTGATGAGTGAGTAGTTCACCCCTGGACTATGGGTCCATAGCAGTAGCTAGATGGTTGTCTTCTCCTCATTGTGCTTCATTGTTGGATCTTGTGAGCTGCCTAACATGATCAAGATCATCTATCCGTAATACTCTATGTTGTGTTTGTCGGGATCCGATGGATAGAGAATACCATGTTATGTTAATTATCAAGTTATTGCATATGTGTTGTTTATGATCTTGCATGCTCTCCGTTATTAGTAGAGGCTCCGGCCAAGTTGATGCTAGTAACTCCAAGAGGGAGTATTTATGCTCGATAGTGGGTTCATGCCCGCATTGACACCTGGGACAATGGATGTAAAGTTCTAAGGTTGTGTTGTGCTGTTGCCACTAGGGATAAAACATTGATGCTATGTCCGAGGATGTAGTTATTGATTACATTACGCACCATACTTAATGCAATTGTCTGTTGCTTTGCAACTTTAGGCATAGATGCAGTTGGATGGCGGTCTATGTACTTTGTCGTAATGCCCAATTAAATCTCACTGTACTTATCATGACATGTATGTGCATTGTTATGCCCTCTCTATTTGTCAATTGCTCGACCGTAATTTGTTCACCCAACATGCTTTTATCTTATGGGAGAGACACCTCTAGTGAACCGTGGACCCCGGTCCATTCTTTAATACTGAAATACAAATCTGTCGCAATACTTGTTTTACTATTTTCTCGCAAACAATCATCTTCCACACAATACGTTTAATCCTTTGTTACAGCAAGCCGGTGAGATTGACAACCTCACTGTTTCGTTGGGGCAAAGTACTTTGGTTGTGTTGTGCAGGTTCCACGTTGGCGCCGGAATCTCTGGTGTTGCGCCGCACTACATCCCGCCGCCATCAACCTTCAACGTGCTTCTTGGCTCCTCCTGGTTCGATAAACCTTGGTTTCTTTCTGAGGGAAAACTTGCTGCTGTGCGAATCATACCTTCCTCTTGGGGTTGCCCAACGAACGTGTGAAATACAGGCCATCGGCAGTGCACTCGATCGATGATCCCTAAACCTTAAACCCTAAAACCCTAATCCCTAATTATACCCTAAACGTACACCCTAAACACCCTAAACACTAAACCCTAAACCCTAGACCCTAAACCCTAAACACTACACCCTAAACCCTAAACCCTAAACCCTAACCCTAGACCCTAAACCCTAATTAGACACTAAACCCCCAAACCCCAAACCCTAAACCCTAAACCCTAGACCCAAAACCCTAATTAATTAACCTTAACCCTAACCCTAAAACCCTAGCTAGCTAATCCTAAACCCTAAACCCTAATTAAACCCTACATATATATATAGGCCAACGACACTAAATTGCGCATCAAGCAAGCGACCAACTAATTAGCGCTAATAAATTAATTAACTTTGTTGAATCTTGACAAGTTCTCTCGAATGAAAACACATTTGATTAAGTTGCCTCGTAATATATATACAATTAGTGTGCATGCGCGCATGGCATACCTTGCACATATCATTCGTGCATATATTTCAATATATATCTGAACATATTCTTGGGGATAAATATATATATTTCAATCTTTCTCTCTCGATCTATATATATATCGTTGGTGGCCAAAAAACACACTTATGTATACGCATGCACTTTTTGCGCAAAGGCGCGGGTGCCTCTAATAATGTGTGTGTGCACTCGATCGATGATCCCTAAACCTTATACCCTAAAACCCTAATCTCTAATCCCTAATTATACCCTAAACGTACACCCTAAACACCCTAAACACTAAACCCTAAACCCTAGACCCTAAACCCTAAACACTACACCCTAAACCCTAAACCCTAAACCTAGACCCTAAACCCTAATTAAACACTAAACCCCAAACCCTAAACCCTAAACCCTAGACCCTAAATCCTAATTAATTAACCTTAACCCTAACCCTTAAACCCTAGCTAGCTAATCCTAAACCCTAAACCCTAATTAAACCCTACATATATATATATAGGCCAACGACACTAAATTGCGCATCAAGCAGGCGACCAACTAATTAGCGCTAATAATTTAATTAACTTGTTGAATCTTGACAAGTTCTCTCGAATGAAAACACATTTGATTAAGTTGCCTCATAATATATATACAATTAATGTGCATGCGCGCATGGCATACCTTGCACATATGATCATTCGTGCATATATTTCAATATATATCTCGAACATATTCTTGGGGATAAATATATATATTTCAATCTTTCTCTCTCGATCAATATATATATCGTAGGTGGCCAAAAAACACACTTATATATACGCATGCACTTGATGCTCAAAGGCGCGGGTGCCTCTAATAATGTGTGTGTGCACTCGATTGATGATCCCAAAACCTTAAACCCTAAAACCCTAATCCCTAATCCCTAATTATACCCTAAACGTACACCCTAAATTAACACCCTAAACACTAAACCCTAAACCCCTAGACCCTAAACCCTAAACACTACACCCTAAACCCTAAACCCTAAACCCTAACCCTAAACCCCAACCCCAAACCCCGCTAAACCCTAAACCCTAGGCCCTAAACCCTAATTAATTAACCTTAACCCTAACCCTAAAACCTTAGCTAGCTAACCCTAAACCCTAAACCCTAATTAAACCCTACATATATATATATATATATATATATATATATATATATATATATATATATATATATATATATATATGCCAACGACACTTAATTAATTGCGCCTCAAGCAGGCGACCAACTAATTAGCTAGCGCGCTGATAAATTAATTAACTTGAATCTTGACAAGTTCTCTCGAATGAAAACACATTTGATTAAGTTCCCTCATAATATCTAAAGGTATGATTGTTGCACCCCCATGGGGCTCTCACAGCGATTTCAGCTTCGTGGCCGTTGGATCTTGCTAGCTGGGTTCACTTAGTCGATCTCGTCCATTCATTCCGGGCCAGACCTTCCTAGATGAAGCCATGTAACAGACCAATTTCTACCCGCCTCCTTCCGTATTTGGGACCCGCAGCTCGTCCGGTCCACTCGTCGATCGCTTGGGTGGGTTTCCGATTAGTTACGTGTGGCTGCGGCGTAAGGGGTTGGCTGCCCACCCAATCCCCACTCACACGTTTCTCTCTCCCCCAATCCCCACTCACGGTTCCTCTTCCCCAATCCCCATGGTTCTTCTCCCAATTCCTCAACCCTAGGCCAATCCCGACCCCGCTCGCCGCCAGCTCCTGCCCCTCTCTGTTCCTCGGCTCCAATGGAGCGAAGCCGGCGACGCGGCCGCCTCCTCCCCTTTCCACGGTTCCTGAGCGGTGCGCGCACGCGAGCGTGCAAGGGCATGCGGGGCGGGCGGTGACCAAGGCGAGGCCAGCAGGTGGACGGTGGTGAGGGGCCCGTGCGCGGCGGGCTGCTGCTGTGCTCCGCCTCTCCATCCCCCATCGAGGCGGAGGACGACATGGCATCTCGCGCGCCTCTCCTCCCTCACGGCGCCGCTGATCCTCGCTCCCGGCTCCTCCCTGGCGCGGGCGACCTCCCGGCAGGCGCCGCCGGCGCGCGGCAAGGGGTGGCGCGACCGGTCCTTGTAGGGGCGGCGTGGGGAGGCGGCGAGGGCGACCTCCGCAGGCCATCGAGCGCGCGGGGAGGGCGTCGACGTGCTCTCTCGCGCTCCCGAGCACCTCCGAGCTCGTCGGCAAGAGGGGCTGCCGGAGCTCCGCCCTCGACGGCGATGGCGGACGAGCGACGGCGATGGAGCGGCCTGCGAAGGCGCGCTGGGCGGCGCGGCAGCCGCCGACGTACCGCCTTCCGCGTCGAGCTTCACCTTGATCTTGCGCCGTCATCCTCACCGGGAGCTGGCGCCGCCTCGCTCGCGCGGCCAACCTTCAAACCCATCCCTTTCACCCTCTCCCCGCCAAGGTCATACTCGACCAACACAAGCCAGGTAAGGGCACTCGTGAGCCTCCGTGTAATTTTTCTGCTGTTGATTTGTCTCTCCCTCTCCCATCCACTCCCCATAATTTCTCAGATTTGCTTGTGTAGATGTTTTGTATCTATGCATATAAGGTATTTGAGTAAAATCCAAGCAACTGCAGTACGGATTGGTTCTTTTTATGCCATATTGTATATCGTGAGAGATTATCACTGTCATCATGGCCCCAGCTTCTACAAACAGGAGCTCCTCGACGCCTCTCTTAGTCTTTGATACCATGTCTCGACATGACTTTTGCATATGCAGGTTACATACTCTCGTGATAAGTTTTTAGCTCCATTCTTTCTCACATGTCATGAATCCAGATTGGTTATTTGGCTGTTTTTTTGTGCATGATTTTTGTTCGAAGTTCCTAATTGTTTGATCCAAGTGGACCTTCTCCATTTGTATTTGAGAGCTTCATTCTTCTCTCGAAATTTGTTGCAAGTATCATTTACATCATGTCCCATACAGCTTTTGTTGTACCGCTTAATGTGTTGGAAAGTTTGGCTCGTAGAAATATATTTAGTAGTCATATTTTCTAGTGTACCGAATGAATCTCTCTCCTTTGAAGATGGCTATGAAGAAAAGAACTAATCAGTTGTAGGATGGTTACATTACCACATGGGAGAGAATATGTTTGTTGTTGTGATGTGCGCAAGTCCAGACGTTAATTTATGATTATGGTGAGTTCCATCTTTTCAATGCTTGTCATCTCTGAAATTACATACAATTTGTTCCCTAATACAGTAATACTGTACAAATTTAGAAAGCGGCTGACATATGATTTCTTCCTGGGTGTTTACATAAGATTATCCATGCAACTTTGAGGATTGTTTACCTTTTGCGGACCAATTTATATTTGTTAAAATTTTAGATCTAATTTTATTGTTAATTCTCTCTGCTATATGGCAGGTATACATGCATGATCTATTTAGAAAAATGGTTATTTGCTTGGCCACCGAGGCCATGCTTTGCTCTAGCGCTCTATCTTGGTGATATTTAATTTTGTTAAAGTATGATAATTTTTCCCTCTTGGTGGATATTTAATTTTGTTCAGGTCATTTGATTACGGAGACTTATTTATTATTGTAAAGGATTTTCCCAGAAATTTGCCCTCCAAAGTGATAATTTGCCTTGAATGTAATTAAATATTGTTCACCATCTAATATGTTTTGTACTCGGATATGGCAGATACACATGCGCACGAGGAGATAAATGATAGCCTTATGGACTACCCCCTATGAATGTATGCTCTAACTCCAATCAATGATCACGCAAGGCCTTCTCGACCTGCTGACATGTACTTATATGGTTTCGGAAATATAATGTCTATACCTGACCTATTCTTTATATTTCTGCTGATGTTTGCATCAAGGCCTTCCGACAAAGATTGAACTTATATTTCCGAAGTTTATATTACAAGTATGGTCAGGTATAGACAGTGAGATGAGAGCATGCACATCTATATGAAAGTTTCAGTTTGGTCAATAGCATGAATTACAATCCGGTAATTCAATCATTAAGATTCGTGAATCATGGTTGTTATTTTGTACAAGTTTTGCATTCTCCAATTTATGGGGATCCCCTTTGAGAAACTTCTTTGCCCTATTTTATTTTTCAGGTGCATAAAAAGAATTACAATGAATGGTTATTCAGATATGACCCTTCAAAGCTATTGATATTCGTATAGGTAAATGGGCGACCTAATTATAATTTTACTTATATGTTATTATTTCTTCACTTACGAGCTTTATGAGCTCTTCCTATCTATATGCTAGCTTATCGTATCACGCGTTTGTTACTAGAGCAATTTCTGACCTGTTTGTATAGTTTATATAAGTAGCTCACGCCTTAGTTTGAATTTTGATTGAGAATAAGTTGGCATATAATGTATTTGGGGTTAGTTGCGCCTCTCTACTGCTGCTGCTCCCCAACCTGTTGTCCCCCTTGATCTGCAGACAAATAGCACATCTCTTTCACCATTCCCCTCATCTCTGATTATTTTCAGACCTGATTTACCTGGTTGTTACCTAGATATGGTTATTGGTTGCCAAAATCATTGATTGTTTGTGTTCTAGATCATACATAAATGTGGGCTCTATCAGCTGGATAATACTGAATCGATGGATCTTCCATTTCTCTATCGTTTTAGGTACGTTGTTTAAGTACGTAAAGTGTTTTAAGTACGTAAAGTGGTTGGTATTTGTTTCCTATTTTGGTACAAGAAAAATCTTCTAACTAATTCTCCGTACAATCTTGCATGTTGTGTATTACATTTCAAGCATATATAATGTCAATGATATACTATGTTTTCGGGACACCATATTTCTTTGTATGCCATGCTCAAAGGCATATATTATTTCTCTGACTTGGTTTCTGACATGGTGGAAGCAAAGTCAAGCTAGATATGCATGTGTCGACGAGGTGACAAGCTATCTCTTGGTTTAATGCAAATATATTTTCTCCTTTCCCCCCTACTATAACTGACTCAAAAAATACATTCAGGCTGCCGTTGTTAAGCCGAGACACCTCATGCAATTTATCGGGAGGATGAACTATTGCCTAAATTATCTCGAGACCAACTTAAGTACGGGGAATGATCCAAGTTTCCGTTGCACACGTAATTGAAAATCTATCATGGAATTACTCGGAACTGACCATGGGTCTTTCTTCCTATTTTCCAACTCCATTGGCTTGCTTATTTCTTTGCCTTCCGCCTTACACTTCTTTCTTAGTTTGGCTCTATCTAGCTACTAGCCAATGCACCGATTTAGGTTGTTTGTTCTCGCAATGTTTTTCTCTTCTTCTATTTACTTTTTACCTGCATTTCTTTTGTAATTTGAATCTTTTACGGTGGCTTATGCGTAGGTTTAGGTTAGTCACTCTAATATGTCGATTCTCCGCATTCTCCAGGATGCAATTTCTACCGGTGTTCATGCCTATTGGGACTCGATCTGAAAATATTATGCTCGAGAAACCTAGGAAAGTGGCAATGCAAGCAATCCGAGTGAAAGAATTCATACCTCGAGGGTCTCGGAGGAATGTTGTTGTGCGCATATCCCGGATCACGGGAGAACATGGATCAAGAACAAAATGTCTCCGAACTAGGGTTCATTATTGTGGAGCAAGCCGGTACCTTCGAACATTGAGATACTCGATCCCTCCATCATTACCTACACATGAGGTCCATGAGTTAGCAACTTAGCATGGCCTTATCATCAAATTATTTATTCATACTAACTCATCCTTTAGATAACGAAAACTATAACGAGCATATATCATCAAAGCTCCTTTATATATCATCGAAAACATGGATGAAGTGCAAATTTTTCAACATGGACAATTTACTCTAGATACTGGATATGGAATGGTACAAGTAAAGGTACATCTCATTTAATTAAATAGTGGATGAGCAAACTATTTGTTTTCATATGTGGTAGGATGTCCGTTAGTTCATATTGGAAAGATGTATATAAAGGTTGAGTGTTCTACTCCGCACTTCATAAGCTAATCAAAGGATGCATACTTATCTTTGGAATGCTAGCTTAATAGTTAGTGTCTTTATGCGACCAGTGTATTAGTATGTCCTGAAAGAAGAGCAGAAACCACTCTTATTTATGATTTTATTGTTTTTACTCTGTAATGTCTTGCTTGGTTTGCGAAGTAACAAAATTCTTTATGGTTAAAAAAAGAATTCATCAACTCTGTTTTTCCACACCTCGGTCTGCTTCATATGAATACAGATAAATGGGATACACACAGTTTTGGATATTTAGTTTCTCCATTTTGTTGTTTGCTAAATTCTGGGTTGTGATTTTGTTGTCCAATAAAGCGTATATCTGATGCATGAAATACTTATGCTCCGGACCGGGGTTCTTGCACATCGAGTAAGCACTAAGAATTATTCATCTTGTTCTCTTCGAAGAAAAAATACCTACTTATTTCGTGTACACTGCGTATTACGCTTATATATGTGCTAAAATTACAATGGATTTTGTCGGCCATTGCTGAGTGTAGTAGAGTTCTCTACATTCTCTAAGTATACTTGTTCGTTGACTGTTTATCGTCGATTCTCTAAGATGAATGGACATCCCCAAAATGGCCATGAGATTTTGTCTAATCGGGTGGATGGAACAACTGGATGTATTTCATAAGTATGGAGGGAAGAGTAATAGCTTCTTTCAACAAGTTTGCCTAGAATGCAAAGATAAAGTTAGATCCCATGTGGATGACGAGGCTCTAAGCTACTCCTGTTTCCACCTGGTAACTTATCTTTTACTGAACAACTATTATGGTTCCTGCATTGGATGTTTATCTATTATTTATCATAAGCATTCCATTAGTTTACTTACGGGATTGTATTTCCTTCTATATTTATACTTGTTTTTCATGTGTCGTGCAATGATAGGTTGAGAAGCCAACCTTACAATTTTATGGTCTTCTAAAGGGGTTTTTGGGCACTTGTTTATGTCGGCGAGAGGCTGTTCACATATTCGAGACTACGCAACTTTGGAGAAGAGATGAATGGTACTTATCCGGTATATTTTTCAGTTCTGAAAGAAGAAACTATCCGACATGATTTATTTGCGGACTGTGCATGTCACTTGAAGCATTGGTTTATCTATAGGCATCTCCACCGCGTTAATCAAGAGAGGTTTGAAGCTGTAGGTATGCGTTTACGTTGTTTTCTTACCGGACTCATGGTGTGCAAGCTAGGTATCAAGTCCTTGTAGTTCCACACTTCGCTTGACAGCCAAGACCCAAAGATAGTCCAAAATTTCTTAACAAACCAATGGATCAGCTATCACTCATGGTCAACATTGTATGTTATGTTCAAATCAACATGACCAATTATGCACAAAAAGAAGTAAGAATAGAACTGTCGACTAGAGCTGCAACACAAGAAACAAAGGGGAAATACCTGATTAGTTTCACATGTTAATTACATTGTTTTAGGCTACACTGAAGTTGCAAATACTATTAGTTTGTTGACTTAGACTTTGATTTAGCAAAAGTGGTGTCGGATAATTAATAATACCTTGTCATGGAAGCCATAATTATTTGGCAAATGATTCTGCATATAATTTTTTTGTTTTCCTATGTGAATCGCTGGTTTTAGTGCCATCCAAATGTCAACTATCATTGTTTACCTATATTTGGAGCTATACAGTTTTTATATGTTTTAGTGTCCTTTAAATTGTAGCATCGTGTTCTTCTAATGCCGCCTGAGTTATTCAAATTTGTTGAACATTACTTGTTGTGCTATTATATTGATTAGTCCGCTTACGGATATATCATGCAAGTGAAGATATGGCTGATGACCTAGCTAGAATGTTGGCGTTCTCGACTCAGCGACACCTGTCAGGAAGCCGAGGAATATGGCACGAGAAATCAGAAATGGATAAACATATATGCCACAACGTATGGCAATGCTGGT
Organism: Lolium rigidum; assembly: GCF_022539505.1. Classification (NCBI taxonomy): domain Eukaryota; kingdom Viridiplantae; phylum Streptophyta; class Magnoliopsida; order Poales; family Poaceae; genus Lolium; species Lolium rigidum. The sequence continues at coordinate 265,579,037 of NC_061510.1, read as the reverse complement.
CACACAGGGCGTCCTTGACTATGCAAGTTCAAATATTCATTTTTTGCTACTACTGAGTTGTCTCCTACCGCTTCATACAATAAATCAGAGAGGATGTTGATGCTGGATATAAGTGAGTCACTATTGTTTATCACAAGTCACCAGATCTATATGTATAATATCCCCACTCTGTAATAAAGTATGGGATGCTTTTCCATTTATCGCAAATTGACCTTGTGATATCACAAGGTTGAAACGTTGTCGATCGACTAATATTCAAGCGAGAGGGGTTTCTGCAGACAATGAATCACTTGGTACATCTTTTCCGGAACATTGTTGTACTATTTTCATGTTTGAACAGATTGTTCTTGACACTCGCAAGTGTAAGCAGTTTTTTAAATTTCATCTTTGTTCGTTTAAAGAAGCAGATTGGTTTCATAAAAAATAAGAGTGAGCTGGTTTGCATTGATACATATGATTGTTGATTTCGTTTTATCTTCCGGGTTCTAACGTCGTGGAATTTTGAGCATATTTTCGTGAAAACTTGGTTCATTATGTTATGCATCTACTATGCAGATACTTGTGTCTTGCGGAAGTTTCGGAGAAAAAACATACTTTTATGTCCGATCGTAGCTTGAGACGCATCTATAACATGTGACATCAATGGAAAGAACAAGCCCGTACCCGTAGTGTTGCTTCGCTGTAGCCAAGAAATCTCTGTATTCATTAAATGTAGTGCTTTCTTTAGGAGCAACATCTGAAATCCGTGTACCCGAGTGTGTAGCCCGTAACTTCAGATCACAAGTTAATGGTTACACATCCGAAGGTTTCCTGGAAATGCTTAACCGCCAAACAGGGCTGTAATTAATGCATAAGTCTAAATAGTGTACAAATTCATGATACACTAATAGGGGATCGGTGGTCGGTAATACAAATACATGATCGGTGTGTGAATTAGAGTATAACCTTATTGGTGAGCATGTAAAGACCAACAACAGCAATATAAAATGTGGAACGGAAGTTGCGTTTCATGTTCGAGGTAAAGACATGACCTGGCAAAATCAGGATACTACGAATAGAGAAAGCTTTGCTCATCTCGCATCAACAAACCGATTTATCAAATCAGTGAAAAAAATTATGAAATATATAACAAAACTGAAAGGTCTAGAAAGCCTTGCAAGGACTCGAACAGACTCGCTCTTCCTCCGAGTCTAACCAAACCGATCGACGACGGTTTAATCTCTAGACTCGAGATGCGCCGAAAGAACTATCAGCACTCACCCGGTGGTCTCGGAGGAGGCGGAAGCGGCGGCCGAGCGGAGCGGCATCCTCTTGGAGGCTTGGGAAGGGATCATGGCGACGGGGAGGAGGACGGCTGGGCGGATCTGCCGGCCCCGGACGAACTAGGCGCGGTTGTGGACGGGGCCGACGCTTGCGGCCACCGGCGGCGGGGACTTGAACGGGTGACCGTGATAGAAGCGGAGCAGGCACTGAGACACCACCATTGGTGCAGCAGCGTTGGAAGCTTTGGATGGGAGGAACGATGCAAACCCACCATTAGAGCAGCTACCTCCGCCCGAGCACCCTCACGAGGCCGCACGGCGGCGCAATTCCATGGCGGCCTCGGGAAATCGGCGCAATGCCGCTTCTCCCCGCATATTGCTCCCCTTTCGCTATCTTGCCGACGAGGCCAGGCCTTGAACATGGCGACACGAGTTCTAGAGAACGACGAAAAACACATCGCCAAGGAGATGGGAAGCATTGTCGGTTAGCTAGAGAAAAAGAGGGGATTCCCTTCCCAGTATTTGTCGACAAGCTGCAACACTTTAGTTCCTTTTCTACGGCTAGCTCTTTTCTGATTCTCTGGTGCTGAACGCAAGAAGAAGTGAATAGTGACCAAGCAAAAAAAAGAGGAGAACAACGTATAGACTATTTTATTCAGCCTGCCCCATCAATATGGCCTACCAACAGAGAAGAAGGCCCAATATTATTACTATAGCTAGGCCACTTTATTATAGATAAAGAATAAAGCTGGCCTCCTCCTGTTTCTTTTTTCTTCAATTAGTTATTTTTAATATAAACATTCAGCATCCACCAGGCCGACTCACACTTTATTACATGCATGTTGCTTTTTTTAGAAACACACTTCGGACATAGATGCTCACATACATGCACATACACTCACCCCTATGAATGCACACACATCCTACCTCTATGAGGATTGAATCTTGAAATTGACGAAGTCACCACATGCATCTTGCTGTCGACGGGAATGTCGCCTCCCACTTGAATGAATATTTCCGCCTTATGAGACACACGGATGTCAAACCGGGGTTTGAATTCCGGTGGGCTGGGAGTACAACCACCGTTCTAACCACCCAACCTCAGGTTGGTTCTCTACATGCATGTTGCTTTTGGCATTCTTTTGTGCTCAATTGTCCGTGTACTTCCTTCCATTGAGTTCCATACGACAAAGTTGTTCTTCACTTATAGCTTACATTCACTAGATTCTCATGCACGATTAATATAACGATTTCCGAATCGTTTTTCGGTGCGGAAGTTAGGAAACATGCGCCAAGGTTGCTAGAAGAAGAACACTATAGAGAAAGAATCTTACTAGAGGCGGGTTTCTTGTTGTGAGGTGCCAGGGATGAGACCGCATTGACCCAATTTGGAACAAATTCCTTATTAACTTGAAGACTTGAGTTTCAGGCTTAAACATTCCGGAAAGCATTTGGAGAAAACAAGAAAGAATTACTTCTCTCAGATCAAGAGCCAACGTAGATAATCGTGATTTTATTGTACCGAACATGAGTTAATCTTCTACTCTTACCATTTTTTATCTTTTATTTTTCGCACATTTAATTGTTGGTTAATTTATCTTCTCATTTGCAACCAGTGTTAACATTTGGAGGTGCAAGTATCTATTAGAACTACATTTTGTAAGTGTCGTGGCCTCTAAAGACCATGCTGCAATAATCTTATGCGAGATGTTGCTTTTGTTGTTCTTTCCTTACTTCTATTGCTCTTGAAAAGAACCATCCCGTGTTAGTTAATGTAATATATTCCTAAATTCCTCCGATTGTATAGAACCGTTTGCTGCTTCGTTCGTAACTTCATGTGTTTTATCCTAATTTCAACCTATTAATTTTGTTTTGTAAAACCTAAAAAAAAGTTCTATATTTGCACACCTTATTTTCATCGTTGTTAAACTAACTGTAAATCAGCGTGAATTTTACGGGGTCGTGCGCCAAGGCGCACATCTAAATCTAGTATATACAATTAGTGTGCATGCGCGCATGGCATACGTACCTTGCACATATCATTGTGCATATATTTCAATATATATCTGAACATATTTCTTTGGGATAAATATATATATTACAATCTTTCTCTCTCAATCTATATATATATCGTTGGTGGCCAAAAAACACACTTATATATATATATACGCATGCACTTTATGCGCAAAGACGCGGGTGCCTCTAATAATGTGTGTGTGCACTCGATCGATGATCCCTAAACCTTAAACCCTAAACCCTAATCCCTAATCCCTAATTATACCCTAAACGTACACCCTAAATTAACACCCTAAACACTAAACCCTAAACCCTAAACCCTAAACCCTAAACACTACACCCTAAACCCTAAACCCTAACCCTAGACCCTAAACCCTAAACACTAAACCCCAAACCCCAAACCCTAAACCCTAAACCCTAAACCCTAGACCCTAGACCCTAAACCCTAATTAATTAACCTTAACCCTAACCCTAACCCTAAAACCCTAGCTAGCTAATCCTAAACCCTAAACCCTAATTAAACCCTACATATATATATAGGCCAACGACACTTAATTACGCATCAAGCAAGCGACCAACTAATTAGCGCTGATAAATTAATTAACTTGAATCTTGACAAGTTCTCTCGAATGAAAACACATTTGATTAAGTTGCCTCATAATATATATATAATTAGTGTGCATGAGCGCATGGCATACCTTGCACATATCATTCGTGCATATATTTCAATATATATCTGAACAAATTCTTGGGGATAAATATATATAGTTCAATCTCTTTCTCTCTCGATCTATATATATATAGTTGGTGGCCAAAAAACACACTTATATATACGCATGCACTTTATGCGCAAAGGCGCGGGTGCCTCTCTAATAATGTGTGTGTGCACTCGATCGATGATCCCTAAATCTTAAACCCTAAAACCCTAATCCCTAATCCCTAATTATACCCTAAACATACACCCCTAAACACCCTAAACACTAAACTTTAAAGCCCTAAACCCTAAACCCTAAACACTAAACCCTAAACCCTAAACCCTAACCCTAACCCTAACCCCTAGCTAACCCTAAACCCTAAACCCTACATATATAGGCCAACAACACTTAATTGCGCATCAAGCAGGCGACCAACTAATTAGCGCTGATAAATTAATTAACTTGATTCGTGCATATATTTCAATATATTTTTGAACATATTCTTGGGGATATATATATATTTAAATCTCTCTGTTATCTCGATCTATATATCGTTGGTGGCCAAGAAACACACTTATATATATACGCATGCACTTTATGCGCAAAGGCGCGGGTGCCTCTAATAATGTGTGTGTGCACTCGATCGTTGATCCCTAAACCTTAAATCCTAAAACCCTAATCCCTAATCCCTAATTATACCCTAAACGTACACCCTAAACACCCTAAACACTAGACCCTAAACCCTAGACCATAAACCCTAAATGTACACCCTAAACACCCTAAACACTAAACCCTAAACCCTAGACCCTAAACCCTAGACCGTAAACCCCAACCCTAAAACCCTAGCTAGCTAACCCTAAACCCTAAACCCTAATTAAACCCTACACACATATATATATATATATATATATATAGGCCAACGACACTTAATTGCTCATCAAGTAGGTGACCAATTAACTAATTAGCGCTGATAAATTAATTAACTTGATTTTTGACAAGTTCTCGATCTCCAATGAAAACACATTTGATTAAGTTGTCTCATAATATATATAATTAGTGTGCATGTGCGCATGGCATACCTTGCATATCATTCGTGCATATATTTCAATACATGTTTGAAGATATTCTTGGGGATATATATATTTCAATCTCTCTCTCGATCTATATATCGTTGGTGGCCAAGAAACACACTTATATATATACACATGTACTTTAATTTATTTGCCTCACAATATATATAATAAATATGCATGCATGGTGACGTGGGCATTACCCTTCGGGTAACCAATGTTGCTCTACCCTGCACGGCCCAACTGGAGGCCCATGAAGGAACCCGATGGCAAGATGGGCCACTAGGGCGGTGCGGCTGAAGATTACTTGGAAAGCAAGGCAGAGAAAAAGCCGAACAAGGAAAGATTGGAGATAGATCTATTGTAAACCTATTCGTACTCGATGAGACCTCTCGGGACCTGGCCACCTATATAAAGGCCAGGAGAGGGGCTATCGGGGGACACAACCAATCTTAGCAATACTAGCCAACGGAAGCGTAGAACTAGGTTACCCTACCAACCAGCATCTCGACGAGATCACAGCCGAACTATTCGGCACCCCATTGTAACCCATTATCATCATAATCAAGAACAGACAGGCAGGACGTAAGGGTTTTACCTCATCGAGAGCCCCGAACCTGGGTAAATCACTCTCCCCGCTTGTACGTGAACCGATGTCTCGTGTCGGCTTGCGGGATTCCATCAACCCTAAGCCCCTATCGGAGGGCATTGGCGAGGAGTACCCTCGACAATTGGCGCCGTCTCGTGGGAAACCCGTCGGCACAAGGCGGGGCGTCGCGGATCCGATCATGACGCCGGCGGCTTCGCCGGCAGCTTCATCGGCAGCCTTCGTCAACACCGTCGTCACCAATCACGGGAAGCCCGATTCGATTCGGCTCCTACGAGTTTACTCCACACAGCGATTCCTCCCGCTCGAACTTCTCAGATCTACAAGGGAACATGGAGATGACCTTCGGCAGCATCCACTACAACGTCAACACAGAGGGAATCCTTCGATTGCTGGAATCCCCCACCCCCGGATCGACGGGTTCAAGCGCGTCACTCGATCTGTCGGCTGGACTGACAGGATCGACGTGCTCACCCGTGCCCTCGGCTCCCCGCTCGGTGTCCTCCATGTCGGTAGGGTCAGATGACTCCTCATCCCCGAAACTAACTTCGTACTACTGCCTGAACTGCGACACCAGGCACGGGCTAGGATCAAGCGACACGCCGTTCATCTGCAACGCCCAGTATTCATCGGGAGAGGACAGTATCGATAGCATCATCCAGGGAACCACCCGAAGAACGGCACACCACCAGGTTTATGTCGCCAATAACACGGGAAACGCAAGGCGCGAGAGGAGGCGAGGACCATACCCCCCGTTCCAGTAGAAGGGCAAGTTTTGAAAACAGCGCCAGCAACCGCGACAGCGATTACACCATCACGGATGAGGAGTGGGCGGCAGCAAGGACATCAGTACTCAACAACACGCCGCTCCCCGCAGGAACTTCAGTTGGAACCCTCATTGCTTACCGTTCCATACTAGAGAAAAACCGGGAGCACCTGTCGAAAGAGCAAGCCAGCCTCGAAAGACGCCTATCTGCGGCAGATCGTTCCAACGAACGGCGAAGGGGCTCGCAAGGGAGCGCCTCCCGAAACACTCACGGAACGAGGCAAGAACCGGTCAAGACTATCCAGGCTCTCGAGAAGATGACGCCGGAGAAATAACGTCGAATCTCACCAAATCCTTTATGACTATGGATACCGCCGGCATGCCACGGCCGAAAACCGTTCTTCGGAGCAACGGCCAACCTCGCCGCATAGCTCATCAACCAACGCCCCGAAGGATCCATGGCTCAAGCTCATCGAGGTGCCCTGGAGAGTCTCGCAATATTAGGGAATAACCTAGCCCCGCCAAAAGAAAGGACCACCATCCAAGGCAGTGGGTCAAAACATCATGCGAGAGATGCTCGAGATGAAATCACCCAGAGCAGGATCGACAAAGCAAGGCGGCGACGCGCCGCTAGAAAGGACGACGACAGCGATTCTTCGGATGAAGACCAGGAGTACGACGGCGAGCTCAGGGGAGCCGACTGTCTAAGTTACAAGATCCGCGAAACGATGCCGCCCAAAAAATTCAAGCCCACCCCTACCGACGCCGCCAAGTACGATGGGCGGCAAGAACCAAGATCCTGGATAGACGACTACTGCGGACCGTGATCCTGCACAAAGGAAACCGGATAGCAGGCAATGCAATGTTTATGACTTTACTTGAAGGATTCAGCACGGGCCTGGCTAAGGGGGCTGCCGAAAGGTTCTGTTAAATCATGGGATGACCTAGTAGATGCCTTCGTCGCCAACTTCCAAGCAACATACAAGAGGCCCGTCGGGATCGAAGAACTGCGGAATTGCCGCCAGAAGCAGAAGGAATCGATGCGTTCATACATCGGGAGATTCACAAAACTCCTGAACACCGCCGAAGACGTATCTGTCGACAGAGCAATCGACGCTTTCAGCGACGGCGTTCAGTGAGAAAACTACATAGAGGAACTTGGGCGCAAAAAGCCGAAAACCATAACCAGGTTAATGGAAATCGCCAACGAGCTTGGGCCGATGGCGAAGACAACGTTCGAAGGCCACGACAACGCAGCGACGATGAAGAAGATGACCAGCCGAAAAACGATTCGGGTGGCCGTAGGGATCGCAACAAGAGAAGGAAGAACCGCAGTTACGATGACAACAACTTGGTGGCCGCAGGCTACTCCGATCGGCAGGGCGATCGGTATGACGACAGGCGAGACGATCGACAGGACGGTAATCGGAGCAACTGCGGGAACCGTGGCAACTATAAACCACGACAACGAGAGAGCACCCGAACTGCCCTACGCCGAGTAGATCAACGCCCCATGCTACCGCATTCATATACCGACTCCAAGGATGGTAAAATAAAGTCTAGCCACCTGCTCGGGGGCTGTCGGCAGTTCATCGATATGCATAAACTCATCCAACGAGCAGAGCCGAGCAACAGCTACCTCCACCACCACCACCCCCACCACAACATCAGGTCCAGCAAGCTCAACCTCATCAACCCAACGAGGCATTTCCACCACCACGAGGGAAGATGAGCATGATCCATAGGACAGGTGTCTCGAAAAGAGAGATGAAGAAACTCACCCGAGAGATCTATTTGGCAGAAAGCATCATGGCAAACATCCCTGAGTACGTCGAATGGTCCTCTCAGAACATTACGTTCAGTCGAGAAGATCACCCGATGACCATACCAAAACCAGGGCATGCTGCCTTGGTAGTCGAAGCACAAATTGGGGGGTTCAAGATGAGCAAAGTTTTCATGGATGGTGGAAGCGGGCTAAACCTGATATTTGTCGACACAATTAGAAGTATGGGGATCACCATGAACATGTTGGAAGAAACAGACACACGCTTTCACGGGATCCTTCCAACCGCACCGGGCTACTCTCTTGGCAAAGTCTACCTAAATGTCATCTTTGGCGGGGCCGACAATTTCGGAAGGAGAAGATCGAGTTTGAAGTGGTGAGCCGGGAGTCACGGTATCACGCTATACTCGGGAGACCAGCGTATGCCAAGTTCATGGGCTGTGCTGCATTATGCATACCTCAAGCTAAAAATGCACGGGAACAACAGGACAAACATCACAGTCTATGGAAGTTTCTCACGCTCGGACAATTGTGATCGCGACTTTCGGAGGATTGCTCGCAAAGTTCGGGTCACGAGCAAGAAATACGTCGACCCTCCGCCCAAGCCGTCTATACGAGAAATTAAAGAAGAAAAAGATGGCAGGGGACGCCAAGAAGAATTCAGCCGCTCTCACCCTTAAAGCTTCGACGGCGAAGCTTCGGCGGCGAAAGCTTCGGCGGCGAAACTCTCGGCGGCAGGAGCCTCGCGCGGCAAAGGGATCGGCGGTGATGGCACGAAGGCTCGGGAGATAGCAAGATGATGGCGGTCATCGCCCAAACCCACGACGAAACCAGCAACGCCGCAGCGCAATCAGCGACGCGGTGAAGAAGCCAGAAGAGGAGAAGAACCCCTTCCGTACCTAATCAGTCTACTAGCCTTTACTCTCTTTTCTTCCTTACTTTAAACAGGGCTTCCCCTTTTCCGCCCTCTAGCATCGTGTTTACCTTATTAATAAGAACTTAAGCCTTATTTCCTTGTTAAGCATTGCAGTAACGACAAACTTCTAAGCCCCATCACTATGCAAACATAGTACAAGGCGAGAAGATCGCGCTCCAAAAAGCCTCTACGAGTGCTAAAGGACGTTCACCTTTTCCTCCGCTATAGATGCCTCTACGAGTGCCGTAAATAGCAAGAAATTGGAAATACATATAAACAACAACCCACGTTCGATATTTTACTTATGGAAATATCAAAGGAACAACGGGCTCATCGGCGAGAATCACTACACCCGAAATATTCGGAGTGCTGTCGAAATTTAAAACGGTTGAAAGCAAAGTTGCGCATACAACAGGTCTAGCAAGACCTGCAACACGAGCTGATCACTCAAATGATTTGCTAACCAACCAATATACATACATCTAAACGAGCAACTAAGATTCGCTCAAGACAAAACTTTCCAACGGCAATAACATGGTAAAAGTACATACGCATGTACCTACCGAATAAAAAGGCGTCATAAATCCAAACACTTGGATAAAATAGCCAAATTGTCTATTTACAAAACGGACATCTAAACCTTGAAATCACCCTTGCGAAGTTTCTCCTTCTTCAGGTACCCTCGAGTTCTCCTCGAGCCTATCAACAATTATGTTAGCAGGCAACAATACCTTCGGATACAGTGCCTCCAAATCTCCAGTCGCGTTGGCAATCGACGAGTAAACACTGCCGAAGGATAGCGGGCAAGCACAAGGGCAAGTGTAAACCTGGCCCCTGCAAAAACCTGCGAACGTACCAAGTCTCGAATCTTCTTGGCATTACCAAATTCAGACATCAAAGTAAGGAGCGTCGGGGGAACTGCGTTCAAAGGGAACATCGTCTTCCAAACAACCCTCATAGCCTTGTAACACTTGTCAAAGAAGTTGTGGACTTGCTGAACCCGATCCACGAAATTGCGCGACAGGTCGAAGCCTTCGAGTGCTCCCGCCGGAAGATCTCTTCGGCTGAGGACAGCTGAGTTAATGCATTCACACGCTCGTGGATCCGTTTGTTCTCCTGCGCACGGTTCGGAGCTATGGACCGGCACAGAAGTAGGCACGGGATCGGTTAAGATTCTATCAATCAAAGGGCGCAGAGATCAAAGGACTCACGAGTTCAAGCTTTCGGTAGCCTTATGAAGCTCAGTAAGAGCATACCGCTCTACGACGGCTGCAATCTCGCTCTTCTTGTTGACAATTGCAGCCAAGGCGTAAGTGCTACGCAGGTCCTTTTCCATCTGCGTGATTCGGTCCTTCATCCGTTGGACCCGATCACCTTCGGGAAGAACGCTCGGAGACTCATCAACAAACGAGGGCACCGGGAAAACCTGCAGGCAACAGCGTCAAAAGGATGATGGTTATGGGCAAATCAAGCATCCAATGTAACTCCCATCGGGAGAGGTACAGGAAATTCCTATCAGAAGAAGTACAACGAAGATATTATGACAAAAGTACGCTGACAACATTGCCAGCATAGTGTTCATTACAAACTTGGGTTCTCGCAACAGAATAATATTTCATACTAGTCCAAGGATAAAATTGTTACAACAATCACGGAGCCTGAGTACGAGTCGACAGTGCAGGGCCAACCGATGCCTTTCTGCGACGAAACTAAATCAAGGAGCTGGCGAGCACAAGTATGGGCGGAGGCTGTAAAAGCGCTTAAGTTAACAAGTCGCCCATCTTTCTCTTTCGGCAGTTCCTTAGTCATTTCTTCAATGTCAGCCTTAAAGTCGTAACCCATCATAAGTTGGAAGGCAAGGAGGGAACCATAGGTACGTGAGGTGCGCTTGAATACCTCAATGACCTCCTTAGTGTCGACTGCGAAGGCATCAATCAGCTGCCCCAGAGTCTTCTCCTGCTTGGCCTTGGGGAATATCATTGAATGCATTCGCGCCGAAACACCCTTTCCCTTGTAAAGCAACTCCGGGTAAGGCTGGTGGGTGGCGAGAACCATTGACACACCATTCGCCGGGGAGTTGCTTGGAACTTTGTCCAAAGCGATGCGAGGATGCGGCGGCTTCGCAAAGAAATTAAAGGGAATCGTTGGCAAAGAAACGAGATTCATAAAACGTGGTAATCTTCGAGAGATGAAAGGACTTGCAAGCGGGGCCGGGAGCAGAGGCCGGCGGAGGAGTTCATCCCTTTTACTGCCGCCCGAGCTTCCTCCTCCTTCAGCCTCTCCTTCATCTTGATCAGTTCTTCTTTCGAGAGTCGACCTCCTCGGCGAGCCATGGCGGCCTTTTTGATGGCGCCATCCGGCTTTGAAGAGGAAGACTTAGCCTCCTCCTGCAGCCGAATTTTGTCCGCCTCCCGGAGAGGTGAATTGAGAGCGAAGGCCTCTAAAGAGGATATCACACCTCGTAGATCCTTGAAGAAGGGGAATGTTTTATAAAAATCATTAGGCAAAGACACATCCCAGAAGATTCTTGTTAAAATCGACAAAGACTTACAGAAGGAGGAGCTGCGGCAGCAGCAGGAGCATCCTTCCCTCTGGAAAGGGAGGAGGCAGTCGATGCTTGCACCGCGGGAGCCGAAGCTTCGGAAGCTGCGGCGGCTGGTGAGACAGCATCAGGTCTGACCCTTTTGGGTGGAGGCTCAATAGGATCATCGTCACTACAAGGAAGGTTTGATCGAGTAAGTTATGAGGAAAATATGAAAAGACCAAGGAGCTGAAAATAGTAAGAAGAAGGAAAACACTTACATATCAAGGAGATCATCTTCATCGGCAAAGCCGCCGATTGACCTCTTTGTAGGTGAAGCCCTGATCTCCTCCGCAGCTGCATTAACAAAGGCATCGCGATCAGCGTCATCATCGCGCACTGATCCTTCTGTGTCGCAAGTATCATCGGCTGATGGGGGGAGATTGGTGTGGGCAGTTTCAGAATCTATCAAGTCATCGCTTGTTGGATTTTTATGCTCGACAGTACGAGAGTCAACAGGTTCTGAAGAACCTCTTCCCTCGGAAGTAGTATTTGGCAAGTTGTGAAAACTCCCGGAAGCTACGAGGGTCTGTAGAAGAAAAGATGGATGAGAATAACAGTAATCATGTTGATTAAGTAAATAGCAGCATAAGAAGAATCTGAAGAGGGAAGTTACCTCTGGTGGTGGATGATCGGCATCGAAAGGAGTATACGGGGACAATAATGGGATTGAGTCTTCTTGACTATAGGAAGTGAGGCGACGGACTTCATCAAGCAGTTCTTTTGCCGATAGCTCGCGGCGTTAATTACAGTCTCATCCTTTGGACCCGAATACAACCACATTGGACGGATTCTAGCCATCACTTGGTTGGACTCGACGTTTCAAGAA
>NC_061510.1:265550255-265566412 GCF_022539505.1 Lolium rigidum | reverse complement strand
AGTGAGGTTTGGTCTGAACGAGACCATCTCTATCGGACCCCAAATGGGTCAAACCCGGAATATTTACGTACCACTTTGAGGGTTTAATTTTTTTTTTTTTGCCCACCTCAAAATGATCTAACCTGGAAAAAAAAATTCAGGCCAACTTCCATACGAGCACGCGATCTCCATAGTTGGAGTTTCGAAGACATTTTTGCACGCCAACCTGGATATGGTTAATGCGCTCACGACAGCTCGCTCCAACACATTTTGTTGATTAACTCGCCAGAGTTCGGCCCAATTCCGACACACAATCCAACCAAATATTACCATTAATCGAGCTGCGCTCGCCAGAATTGGCCGCCTGTTGGGTTCAATTCGACGAGCAGGTCGACGCCAGAGCGGGCAGCGAGCAGGGGCGACGCCGCAGGGAGCATCGAACAGGGGCAGCTCCGGGTGGGGGGCGCGCTCGAGGCGGCCGGTGGCAGGGCGGGCCTGCGCGGGAGGCTGGCCGGTGGGGCGGGCGGCTGGCTGACCAGCAGAGGGGCAAGCGAGGAAGAAGAGTTGGAAGAAAAAAGATGAGATTCTCGAATATGCTCTTTTAGTGTCCCGTTTTACAGTGTCTAGTTTGTGGAGGTCTTTTTTCAGTTCTAAATCGTGAAATTTTTAGCCTGCAAATGCGTATTCAAGGTTTACATTTGAGATGTGTGGTAGAGATGGTCTGAATGGGAGGAGAGACGCGGAGGCGGGAAGACGAGGGAAAGCGAGCGGGCGGCGGATCAATCTCCGGTGAAAAGAAACGCTGCAGCAACAGCAGCGCTCAGAGGGCCTAGGGCCCAGCCGGTGGGCCCAGACCTTGCGCACATGCGGGCTTTATATATACTACTAGTCATAGGCCCATCGTTTATTTGTTTAAATTGACGACAGGGGCAACTAATAAAGGTCCTTCGTAGAGATGTAGACGCTATCCTTCTTCGACCGCATGAACTTGGTGAAGTTAGAAGAAAAATATCATGAAAGTCGGATTGGTGGATTAGCTAAAAGAGGTCGAGTCTCCGTGATGCTGAGGAATCTGCTTGGCGTTCCAGACTCTGCAGCAGTGGTATGCATGTGGGAAGCAGATAGCACGAGGAAAAGTTTGAATTCTTACCTCTCAAGGTGAAAACCCAAAATCTGGCCTTAACTGGTTGTGCCTGACAATGTTCTTGTTGGAGACATTGTTTTTAGAGTGGGGACTATCTTCATGGTAAAAACCTAAGACCTTTGGTCGGACGACGACGGTCTTCGGTGCACTTTGTTCGCTTCTTGGAGGCATCGATTTTGGAGAATCATGACTTCGGGTGTTATCACGGTGGTTGTTGTATTGTTGTTGCTAGATCTAGAAGGTCTGTAGCAGGACTTTTATTTCTTATTTTTCTTTATTCTTTTTGACTTGTGTGTATCCGTACTGCCATTAGGATGGAGCGTTATTGCGGAGGCTGGGTGTAATTGGTATCTTTTGATATTAATATATTCTCTTTATCAAAAAAATAAATAATGTAAACGCACGGAATGGCATGAAAATAGGGTAGTGGGGCTGCTATTCAGAGATAAAAGATTCACAGCAAGCATATAGGAATATAATACATTAGAATTACAGAAAGGAGAAAGGTATAAATAACCAACGAATTTGAGACATAGCGGAGGAAGAAAGATATCCACTCTTCCTCACTTTTCTATCTTGATGACAGGACTTCACGACTAACTATGGGTATCCAAATAAAACCTCCCTACATTCTGCTTGTTAACTGCTGGAAAATGCTAAAAGAGAGGCCGAACTCACATGCAGTAAATACAACGAAAGCCATATCTCGATCAAATCCGCATTCAATCAACCCCTATAAACCCCTATAAATACGCATCATCTCCGCCCTCCACACTCGCAGCTCCCCACAGCTGCAATGGCAGCTGCCAACGTAGCCATCATCCTCCTCCTAGCCGCAATGGCGTTTCACGGCGCCGGCGCATGCCACTTCGCCCCCACTGCCGACACAATCCCCAAATCCACCGTCTTCAACATCGATGAAGCTGAGTAGAAACTCGATGGCGGACCAACGTGGAGCACGGCGCCACAAACGATCGCCCACATGGCCACATCGCCGGCCCGGATCCTAGCCGCACCACCGACAAAATCCTGAGCACACCGTCTTCAAGATCGATGAAGCTTTTCTCGCAAAAAAAAGATCGATGAAGCTGAACGGAGCTCAATGGCGGAGCACACGTGGAGAACAGCGGCAAGGAGATCTTCATCGCCGACAGCCCACCTGGTCCGACCTTCTCGCCGTATGAAGGAGCGGAGTGGCCTGGTGGTGGGGGCGTCGTCGCTTTCGCGGCACAACCATCTTCATCATCGGCACGTCTAGTCCATAGATTCCAGGGGCCCTAGGGTGACACGACTCCGAGGGCCTCTTGTTTACAATAGCGAGCTTTTCTAGGGTAGGGGGCCGTGCCTCCCTACTCTAGAAAATTTCTTAAAATATATATATTTATGCTAAGTTTTTAAATATTATAACTCACAATTTAAGCATTATTGATGTTCTTGGAACCCTTAACAATCTCCGTGAGGTTCCGCCGCTTGGTCACACATTGGTCTACACAAGCATGGAGCACTATCAAGTGTGCTTTTTCAGAGAATAATTGTTCTAGCCGAATTATAGCTACTACACGCATTGTTGATGTAGCAAAGTCATGTTGCCCGAGTTTTGAGGACCGCCTGTATGAAATGGAAGCCCTGGGTGATCTTCACTCTAGAAAGTTGTTTTTCAAGAGAATATTTGGCTCTGATGACCATTGTCCTGATATGCTGAATGGAATTTCAAGTGAAATCCTAAAAAATGTGGAGGCATACCATTGGCAATTATCAGTATATCCAGTTTGCTGGCGAACAAATCAATTGTCAAGGACGAGTGGGAGAACGTTAAAAGGTCTATTGGTTATGCACTGGAAAATAACCGGAGTCTCGAGGGAATGAATAGCATACTATCCTTTAGCTACAATGATTGATACGGGCATGGAGGCCTATGTGGAGCCCAATTTCAGGACTCCACCAGCCTAGTTATCTTATTTTATGTAATGGTTATATGTGGCCAATTAGGGTTTCTATTGATTTGAGTTAGTTTAGTTTGGGCCTGTCCAAACCAAGGTAGAGAGGCCCACTAGGGCTGGCCGGCCACCCCCTCATATAAGTGTGGGACGGCTAGGGTTTTAGGGCTAGAACTAGTTGGAGTTAAGATTAGACGCTATCGCGTGTGTGCTTGGTGAAGCATCCCTCTGGGGACGGCACCGTCGTTTATCTATTATAGTTGTTGCGGAGGTTCTTGTGTTCGTCAAGGATTGTCGTGCTTTGGTCTTGAGGCGTGGTGATCTTCATCACTTTGCTTGCTGGATTTATTCCCTACTTCAGGTTGCGTTCCGCGTGTAATTGGAAGTATCTATCTACCTGGGTTCTTGTCGTGAAAGATCGGGCAACACCTAGGAGGATCTGCTCGGGATCCCCCTTATCATGTGGTATCGATTTCCGGGTTGCTCACGGCCGTGTTTTGTTGATCGACTCTCTTCGGATCGGTTTCCATCGGAGGAGATTGACTCTAGGTCGAAGGAGGTTGGTTGGAGGAAGTTTGGTGTTGTTGTGGTGCGCTTTGCCTATCATCCATGGCTGTTCCAGGTGCCAAAATCGCGTTTTCTAGTGTTTGGCGTCGCGAGGAAGAAGGAGATTCGCGATGGAATCCGGTGCCAGGACCGGTCGACCAGCCCCGAGACCGGCCGGGCCGGTGCGCGTCCCCGAGTCGATCGGGTCCTAGATCGGCCGGACTCGGCCAAGACCGGGCCACGAGGCCGGTGCCAACCGGCGACACACTGTAAGGTAGACCGGTTCGGCCGATTTCCGAGCCGGTCGACCGGGTCCACGACCGGACCATCCGGTCACCGGGCCGGTTCAACCGAGTTCCAGGCCGGCCCAACCCGTGTACAGGCCGGTTCGACCGGGCCGCAGACCGGCCAGTGCCGGTGCCCGTGCCGGCGAAACCGTCCCTGGCCGGCCAAGCTGCCGTTGTTGTTGTTGCTGTGTTGCCTTCGGTAGTGTTGTCTCATATCGCAGCTTTTACCACAGATTCGTTTCCAAGCGATGTGTTTGGCATCTCGGTGTTCGCTTGGCATGAAGTCCAATTATGTTTTCAATGATTATCTTGACATTAGGCCGGGAATACAACGTCATGCATCCGAGGTTGGTTGGTATCTACACCATTTGGCGTACAGCTTGAGGAGTATGAAGATTGGGAGAAAAACATGGAATTGGGTTTCACTCGATGTCCCATATACAATGGGAAGTTCAGAAGGTATGATGCATATGTTCTTGCTCACCGGCGTGTGGGCGACGAGTTAGACAATTGGTGGTGGGATGCAGTTGACAGAGGGGAATTTGCTTGTACTTGGGAGGACTTCAAAACTTTTCTTCGTGATGGTTTCGTGTTACCGTATATGGAGGAGAGTGAGCAGCCATCCGGAGTTGTGCATGCAATAAAGGAAGTGGGCAAGTGCATAGTTCCTATTAAGGAGGTTGGTCCACTACCGACGGGCTACTAAGGGCGGGGTGATATCTTCGGAGGAGAAGGAACCTCGGCTCGATACCATGGGCACTGCCGTGACTATGGAGGAGGATGTACCATTGAGTGGGCTGAATATGCAACTCAAGAAGGTACAAGGTGATGCTTGCAAGAAAATTGACAAGGTTCAGCGGTGGAGTTTGTTTCAGACTCGGTGCATTATCAAGGGCAAGGCTTGCAAGTTGATGATTGGCTGGTGGTAGATGTACTAATGGCATAAGCAGGGCGATGGTGGCAACATTGGGGTTATCTACATGGCGTCTTCCTGAACCTAAGCGTTTTGAGTGGTTGAATAGTTGTGGTATGCTGAAAATTACTCACAAGGTGTGTGCCATTTACGGTTGATGAGTATGTTGATGAGATAGAGTGTGATGTGTTGCCATTGGAGGTGTGAGGATTGCTACTTGGACGTCCATGGCATGATCGTAATGTGACATATGTTCGGGAGAGCAAATACATATTCTTTTATGCATGGTGGCAAACAGCGGACTTTGAAGCCTATGTGTGATGATCATATAAAGTCCGATGTTGAGTTAGTGGTGCGTAAGGAGAAGTTGCACAAGCCTAATGTGCAGCATGAGGTGCATGATGTTCCGAACGTCGATGTTGGTGATGTTTCAGCCATGCCTGTAGATGACAAGCCAGTTCTTGTTGGTGACAAGTCGGATGAAACTACACTTGTTGTTGATGTGGATGCTACGAAGATGTGCTATAGTTCCGGTTTGTGTTGATTCCGATGATACTGGTCGATGATGTTTGTGTTGATGATGTTTCAGAGACATGTGGCGCAGATGCACGTGGGAGGAGTGGGAGGTGAGCGCGCTAGTGGAGACAGTGGGTAGTGGCACAACCATGCTAGGAGTACTGCAGTCCAGTTTTCCGCGACACCGCGGATGCATCGAGGCAAGGATGGACGTGTGAGACATTTATGTGGCCCAGGCATTACACATCTTGTGCAAGGTCATGTTCAGCGACACAGGGGTCCATCAAAACCTCGCAAGAAGAAGGTATTGGTGCCGAAGTCCAAGCTCATGTGGAGAAGAAAGGAGGCGCCAAGTGCTTGTATCAACTCAAGCAAGCCGCGAGGGAGGATGTGGTTTGGAAGGCAAGCAAGACGCCGCGGACGTGTGTGATACGTCTCCGACGTATCGATAATTTCTTATGTTCCATGCCACATTATTGATGTTATCTACATGTTTTATGCACACTTTATGTCATATTCGTGCATTTTCCGGAACTAACCTATTAACAAGATGCCGAAGTGCCGTTCTCGTTTTCTGCTGTTTTTGGTTTCGAAATCCTAGTAACGAAATATTCTCGGAATCGAACGAAATCAACGCCCAAGTTCCTATTTTCACCGGAAGCATCCGGAACACCCGGGAAGGACCGGAGGGGGGCACCGGGCCCCCGGACCCTAGGCCGGCGCGGCCCGGGCCCCGGCCGCGCCGCCCTATGGTGTCGTCGCCCCTTCGACCTTCCTCGCGCCGCCTCTCCGCCTATAAAAGCCTCCGGATCGGAAAACCCTAGACCAATTGACGAAACTCCGGAAAGACTCCGGGGCGCCGCCACCGTCGCGAAACTCCAATCCGGGGGACAGAGCTCGTTCCGGCACCCTGCCGGAGCGGGGAAGTGCCCCGGAAGGCTTCTCCATCGACACCGCTGCCATCTCCACCGCCATCTTCATCACCGCTGCTGCTCCCATGAGGAGGGAGTAGTTCTCCATCGAGGCTCGGGGCTGTACCGGTAGCTATGTGGTTCATCTCTCTCCTATGTGTTTCAATACAATAATCTCATGAGCTGCCCTACATGATTGAGATTCATATGATGATGCTTGTAATCTAGATGTCATTATGCTAGTCAAGTGAGTTTTACTTATGTGATCTCCGGAGACTCCTCGTCCCACGTGTGTAAAGGTGACGAGTGTGTGCACCGTGTGGGTCTCTTAGGCTAGATTTCACGAATACTTACTCATTGAATGGCATAGTGAGGTGCTTATTTATATCTCTTTAAGATTGCAGCATGTTGTATCACAATTTATCCATGTGCTACTCTAGTGATGTGTTATTAAAGTAGTTTTATTCCTCCTGCATGTGTGCAAAGGTGACGAGTGCGTGCACCGTGTTAGTACTTGGTTTATGCTATGATCATGATCTCTTGTAGATTATGGAGTTAACTATTGCTATGATAATATTGATGTGATCTATTCCTCCTACATATGCATGAAGGTGACAAGTGTGCATGCTATGCTAGTACTTGGTTTAGTAGCGTTGATCTATCTTACACTAAAGGTTACTTAAACATGAGCATTATTGTGGAGCTTGTTAACTCCGGCATTGAGGGTTCGTGTAATCCTACGCAATGTGTTCATCATCCAACAAAAGTGTAGAGTATGCATTTATCTATTCTGTTATGTGATCAATGATTGAGAGTGTCCACTAGTGAAAGTGTAATCCCTAGGCCTTGTTCCTAAATACCGCTGAGTTACTACCGCTTGTTTATCGTTTTACCGTGTTACTATCTGCTTGCAATACTACCACCATCAACTACACGCCGACAAGCTATTTTCCGGCACCGTTGCTACTGCTCATACTTATTTATACCACCTGTATTTCACTATCTCTTCGCCGAACTAGTGCACCTATTTGGTGTGTTGGGGACACAAGAGACTTCTTGCTTTGTGGTTGCGAGGGTTGCATGAGAGGGATATCTTTGACCTCTTCCTCCCTGAGTTCGATAAACCTTGGGTGATCCACTTAAGGGAAAACTTGCTGCTGTTCTACAAACCTCTGCTCTTGGAGGCCCAACACTGTCTACAGGAAAGGAGGGGGAAAGTAGACATCATGGACATACCGGGTTTGTCGTATACATGGCTCGGATAGCAGCCGACACATTCGATGGTGGTTAGATCCTTCATCACCAACTTCCTTATGGCTGTCAAATAAGCGTAATATCAATTGGCCACTTGCATAAAAATGTTGTTCAATCAAAATATTGATCCAAAGCAATACCCTGTCTAGTAACTGGATCCAAGATTAATATAATAGTCATGCATAATCCACCAAATGCTAAGAAAATAGAGGTCACAATATGTTTAGACCCTGCCTCAGCTCTCCAATACCTTTGTTAGATGCGACATATCACACATCACTACTACTTTGCATAGCAAACCAAGGCATTATGCAAGCAGAGAGAATTTTCTTAAATATTATTAGCACTGTCTACCATAACACAAACCATAACTGTACACGGAACTTCACGATTTCAAAAGAACCTGCATTTGCTACCTAGCAAACTCCGCTTGGTCACGATTGAGTTGGCGATGTTACAACCCCTTAGCCTGATTCTTCCAAAACCTGAGCACAATGTAACAAAACAACACAGAAAATTTAGTTTGACCAAAACGTCATGGTGCATAGACATATGAAGAAATACAAAATGGATGCAGCAAATATTCAAAGAACATGCTCTATAGATTCAGTTTTTTTTAAAAAAAAGCAGACCACATTGCAGAAGTTTAGAGAGAAAGGAGCTCACCTTGTAGTCTGCTCCCGCTGTCTATCCAGACTGCTGCAGTACACCCTGCGCTCACCGGCGCTCACTGTCGCCCTGCATCGCTCGAGTCGCCACCAGCACGCTCGATGTTCGCTGGCATATTCTCTTTCTCCTCCAGGTGCAGGCCCTATCAGAACATATCAAGAAATGAAGTTTCTGTATACACTACAACTGTATTAACCTCTGATAAAACAGAAATTGCAAGCAAAATGAAATAAAAAGTGGTTTAACCTGCTGCTCAATTTTCCCATGGCCTTATGGACAGATGGCAACGCCTTCAAACATAATTATTATCCTCTCCATCACTTTCAGCCAGGTCCCCGCAGGTGAAGGCATGGTGCCGCCCCTAAGCTACACGGTGGTGGTAAAATCTGCATGAATTACTGCCAGCTCAACCAGGCATAATTCCTCTTAGCAAAAGAAAGTGTTGCGAAAGTCAGATAAGATAATCAGAGGCTGAAACTGCTGAACATTCATCGTTGGCACATAGCAATTATTTTACAGAATATAGTGAACAAAAGAACAAAGAAATCTTACCTCGACTCGACATACACAAGTTGTTTAATCTAGCGGATAATAATGCACGGAGATAGAAAAATAGGCATGATCAGGAATACAACTGGAGGTAGGGTCATAGCAAAATCACCATGGATTTTGAACAATCCTGTACAGATGAGACAAACTGTCAGAGTTAAAAAGTTACTTTAGGCATTGATACTTGATATTAGCACAATTTGGTTAACCTAAAATGTTCCCAGTAATAGATCCAATTTGGTTAACCTAAAATGTAAATCGGATACACAATTCTTTAGCAGTGCAAAGGAATTGGCTACAACAAATGTCAACTATATACAACGGAATCGAGAGGAGAATTACCCGACTTAGTGTGGTAAAATGCTGATGTACTCGGCTTTCCTGGAATCCATGTTTCTACCTAGTACTCGGGAGAAGATCCATGGCCTCTCTAAGGTCTGAAGCCTCTAATCCCTGAAGCAAACCAAGTGCAACAAAAATGACAAAACGGCATAAGTCCAAATGCAAACCCAGCAATTCTAACGAAGTAGATCTAGCAGTGGCCAGCAACTCTAACGAAATAAATACCATCAAACGAAGTATATTGATGTCAGGTCTATCGAGCCAGTAGCATTAGTACCATGAATGACATCTCCCAAACAGCAGGCCCTCTCCTATATTAAGAAAATGAAGGTAACCAGTTAATTTTCCTTAGAACTAATATAAAAGTAATCAACGAAAAATGGTGAAATTTCTGCAAAAAGGGTATGTTAACAGATACTACACATATCACACAAATCAACAACAGAACCAACAACCAAATCTGGTATGTTAACAGATACTACACATATCACACAAATCAACAACAGAACCAACAACCAAATCTGCGGAAACAAAGTTGTGAGCAATATAACCTAATGATTTCTGCAAAAAGGAAATGTAAACATATACTACATGCTGAAATTTATTTTTTTCTCTAGATGAATATATCCAAGGCCATAGCAGTAGAACACAACTGTTGTAGATGTCGGTTGCTGCTCTCTCAATAGCACAAACCCTAGCCTACCAAATAGCACAGTCAGCGACTGAAACCCTAGCCTACCAATAGCCACTGAAACACAACTAAAACAACCAACGGAGAATCCAGAGAGGGGGGTGCATATACAAATCGGAAAGGGGGAAGTGGTAGAGATGGAGGCACTCACCGAGGCGATGCCTGGGTGGGAGAACTGAATCGCGTCGAGGCCTCGGCAGGCAACACCGTCCACCACCTGAGGCAGCTCCACCGCCCCCTGCCGCCGCCCGCTGCACCAACCCCTGGCGCATCCTCCTCCCGTGTGCGCAGCTCCTCCCGCCGTACGTGCGGCTCATCCCCTTCGATTTGGAGAGCTTGGGGCGCCATGGAGGAAGGACGATGGCGAGGAGGAGGGAGCAGCGCAGCAACAATACGGAGGAGGACCGGCATGACGAGATCCTGCCCATCCTGCCCCGGATCCGCGTCACCCTGGGCGCCGGCGGTGGGGACTCGACTTGGAGGAGACACACTCCATGGCGCTGTCGGACGACGGCGAGGACACGACGCGGCGCAGGGGGTGGTCGGCGATGGCATGGAGGAGCGGCGGCGGCGGCGTGGATCCGAGGCAGCGGCTGACGCGGCCCCCGGCCACCTACTCTTCACATCGCGATGCCCGCGGCCGGCGGTGACCGTCTCCTCCCAGCGCTCCACGCAGGCACCGGCGGCGCCCGCGATGCGAGGTGGGACAAGGAGATTGGGGGAGGAGGAAGGAGCCGAGATTGGGGGAGGAGAGCAGGCGCCGGGGGAGTGGTTGGAGGAGGAGAGAATGCGGTGGATTGGGGAAGACAGGAGGAAGCGGAGCCAATCGTGGTGTCTAGGTTTTCAGCTTAGGCAAGAGAAATGACGGACTCACAAAGACGAGCCCTCTTGCCTCCGCCACGCGACCCCACTCAAAGAAGACCCCAAATGTCATAGACTTCTCGACACAGCGCTAACGTGAACGAGGAAGAGGTAAAATGGACGGTGGTCAATCGCTGCGGGAGGCAAAATTTACTGTCCACCACCGATCGGACGACCAACGAAGGTTTGCCCCTTTGGATGCCCTGGTTGGCCGGGTAGTCTAGGAACATTTATAGAAGGAATATGGTTTAGGGTTAATGCATGCATGGCACATTTAATTTAATTAGAGGACCGCGAGGCACCCCCTGGCCTGCTCGATGCACAATTAAGTGTCGTTGGCCTATACATAGGGTTTAATTAGGGTTTAGGGTTAGCTAGGGTTTAGGGTTAGGGTTAGGGTTAGGGTTAGGGTTAGGGTTAGGGTTAGGGTTAGGGTTTAGGGTCTAGGGTGGTTTAGGGTCTAGGGTTTAGGGTTTAGGGTTAGCTAGGGTTTAGGGTTAGGGTTAGGGTTGAAAATAGGGTTAGGGTTTAGGGTCTAGGGTTTAGGGTTTAGTGTTTAGGGTGTTTAGGGTTTAGGGATTAGGGATTATTAGGGATTAGGGATTTAAGGTTTTAGGGGTTGTTTAAGGTTTAGGGATCATCGATCGAGTGCGCACACACATTATTAGAGGCACCCGCGCCTTTACGCATAAAGTGCATGCATGCGTATATATGTGTGTTTTTGGGCCACCAATCAACGATATATAGATGATCGAGAGAGAGAGATCGAGACTGAAATCCCCAAGAATATATATGTTCAAATATACATTAAAATATATGCACGAATGCATTGTAGGCCATGCATGCACACTAATTATATATATATATATATATATTATGAGGCAACTTAATCAAATGTGTTTTCATTCGAGAGAACTTGTCAAAATTCAAGTTAATTAATTTATCACGATAATTATATAATTAATTAATGAATCTCAGGGATATGTTATACAACATGATCGATATATAGGCCATGTATATTTTAATTGGTGTTAATCTACGGTTTGCTAGCTAGCTGCTACATATAGAGCATGTTTTTATTAGATCGGGTTATAGCTAGCTAGTATAGTATAGGGTTATGTGTTTTAATTAAGTACGGTTGATTAGCTAGCTAGGGTTAGTTACATATATATGGTTTAGGGTTAATGCATGCATGGCACATTTAATTTAATTAGAGGACCGCGAGGCACCCCCTGGCCTGCTCGATGCACAATTAAGTGTCGTTGGCCTATACATAGGGTTTAATTAGGGTTTAGGGTTAGCTAGGGTTTAGGGTTAGGGTTAGGGTTAGGGTTAGGGTTAGGGTTAGGGTTAGGGTTTAGGGTCTAGGGTGGTTTAGGGTTTAGGGTTAGCTAGGGTTTAGGGTTAGGGTTAGGGTTGAAAATAGGGTTAGGGTTTAGGGTTTAGTGTTTAGGGTGTTTAGGGTTTAGGGATTAGGGATTATTAGGGATTAGGGATTTAAGGTTTTAGGGGTTGTTTAAGGTTTAGGGATCATCGATCGAGTGCGCACACACATTATTAGAGGCACCCGCGCCTTTACGCATAAAGTGCATGCGTATATATGTGTGTTTTTTGGGCCACCAACGATATATAGATGATCGAGAGAGAGAGAGATCGAGACTGAAATCCCCAAGAATATATATGTTCAAATATACATTAAATATATGCACGAATGCATTGTAGGCCATGCATGCACACTAATTATATATATATTATGAGGCAACTTAATCAAATGTGTTTTCATTCGAGAGAACTTGTCAAAATTCAAGTTAATTAATTTATCACGATAATTATATAATTAATTAATGAATCTCAAGGATATGTTATACAACATGATCGATATAGGCCATGTATATTTTAATTGGTGTTAATCTACGGTTTGCTAGCTAGCTGCTACATATAGAGCATGTTTTTATTAGATCGGGTTATAGCTAGCTAGTATAGTTTAGGGTTATGTGTTTTAATTAAGTAGGGTTGATTAGCTAGCTAGGGTTAGTTACATATATATGGTTTAGGGTTAATGCATGGGACATTTAATTTAATTAGAGGACCGCGAGGCACCCCCTGGCCTGCTCGATGCACAATTAAGTGTCGTTGGCCTATACATAGGGTTTAATTAGGGTTTTAGGGTTAGCTAGGGTTTAGGGTTAGGGTTAGGGTTAGGGTTAGGGTTTAGGGTCTAGGGTTTAGGGTCTAGGGTTTAGGGTTTAGGGTTAGCTAGGGTTTAGGGTTAGGGTTAGGGTTAGGGTTAGGGTTAGGGTTAGGGTTTAGGGTTTAGGGTTTAGTGTTTAGGGTGTTTAGGGTTTATGGATTAGGGATTAGGGATTATTAGGGATTAGGGATTTAAGGTTTTAGGGGTTGTTTAAGGTTTAGGGATCATCGATCGAGTGCGCACACACATTATTAGAGGCACCCGCGCGCGCCTTTACGCATAAAGTGCATGCGTATATATGTGTGTTTTTGGGCCACCAATAACGATATATAGATGATCGAGAGAGAGAGATCGAGATTGAAATCCCCAAGAATATATATGTTCAAATATACGTTAAAATATATGCACGAATGCATTGTAGGCCATGCATGCACACTAATTATATATATATTATGAGGCAACTTAATAAAATGTGTTTTCATTCGAGAGAACTTGTCAAAATTCAAGTTAATTAATTTATCACGATAATTATATAATTAATTAATGAATCTCAGGGATATGTTATACAACATGATCGATATAGGCCATGTATATTTTAATTGGTGTTAATCTACGGTTTGCTAGCTAGCTGCTACATATAGAGCATGTTTTTATTAGATCGGGTTATAGCTAGCTAGTATAGTTTAGGGTTATGTGTTTTAATTAAGTAGGGTTGATTAGCTAGCTAGGGTTAGTTACATATATATGGTTTAGGGTTAATGCATGGCACATTTAATTTAATTAGAGGACCGCGAGGCACCCCCTGGCCTGCTCGATGCACAATTAAGTGTCGTTGGCCTATACATAGGGTTTAATTAGGGTTTTAGGGTTAGCTAGGGTTTAGGGTTAAGGTTAGGGTTAGGGTTAGGGTTAGGGTTTAGGGTCTAGGGTTTAGGGTCTAGGGTTTAGGGTTTAGGGTTAGCTAGGGTTTAGGGTTTAGGGTTTAGGGTTTAGGGTTTAGGGTTTAATTAGGGTTTAAGTGTCGTTGGCCTATACATAGGGTTTAATTAGGGTTTTAGGGTTAGCTAGGGTTTAGGGTTAGGGTTAGGGTTAGGGTTAGGGTTTAGGGTCTAGGGTTTAGGGTCTAGGGTTTAGGGTTTAGGGTTAGCTAGGGTTTAGGGTTAGGGTTAGGGTTAGGGTTAGGGTTAGGGTTTAGGGTTTAGGGTTTAGTGTTTAGGGTGTTTAGGGTTTAGGGATTAGGGATTAGGGATTATTAGGGATTAGGGATTTAAGGTTTTAGGGGTTGTTTAAGGTTTAGGGATCATCGATCGAGTGCGCACACACATTATTAGAGGCACCCGCGCGCGCCTTTACGCATAAAGTGCATGCGTATATATGTGTGTTTTTTGGGCCACCAACGATATATAGATGATCGAGAGAGAGAGATCGAGATTGAAATCCCCAAGAATATATATGTTCAAATATACATTAAAATATATGCACGAATGCATTGTAGGCCATGCATGCACACTAATTATATATATATTATGAGGCAACTTAATCAAATGTGTTTTCATTCGAGAGAACTTATCAAAATTCAAGTTAATTAATTTATCACGATAATTATATAATTAATTAATGAATCTCAGGGATATGTTATACAACATGATCGATATAGGCCATGTATATTTTAATTGGTGTTAATCTACGATTTGCTAGCTAGTTGTTATATATAGAGCATGTTTTTATTAGATCGGGTTATATCTAGTATAGTTTAGGGTTATGTGTTTTAATTAAGTAGGGTTGATTAGCTAGGGTTAGTTACATATATATGGTTTAGGGTTAATGCATGGCGCATTTAATTAATTTAATTAGAGGACCGCGAGGCACCCCTGGGCTGCTCGATGCACAATTAAGTGTCGTTGGCCTATACATAGGGTTTAATTAGGGTTTAGGGTTAGCTAGGGCAGAGGGTTAGGGTTAGGGTTAGGGTTTAGGGTCTAGGGTTTAGTGTTTAGGGTGTTTAGGGTTTAGGGTTTAGGGATTAGGGATTTAGGGTTTTAGGGTTGTTTAAGGTTTAGGGATCATCGATCGAGTGCACACACACATTATTAGATCGAGGCACCCGCGCCTTTACGCATAAAGTGCATGCGTATATATGTGTGTTTTTTGGGCCACCAACGATATATAGATGATCGAGAGAGAGATTGAAATCCCCAAGAATATGTTCAAATATACATTAAAATATATGCACGAATGCATTGTAGGCCATGCATGCACACTAATTATATATATATTATGAGGCAACTTAATCAAATGTGTTTTCATTCGAGAGAACTTGTCAAAATTCAAGTTAATTAATTTATCACGATAATTATATAATTAATTAATGAATCTCCGGGATATGTTATACAACATGATCGATATAGGCCATGTATATTTTAATTGGTGTTAATCTACGGTTTGCTAGATAGCTGCTATATATAGAGCATGTTTTTATTAGATCGGGTTATAGCTAGCTAGTATAGTTTAGGGTTATGTGTTTTAATTAAGTAGGGTTGATTAGCTAGGGTTAGTTACATATATATGGTTTAGGGTTAATGCATGGCACATTTAATTTAATTAGAGGACCGCGAGAGGCACCCCTGGCCTGTTCGATGCACAATTAAGTGTCGTTGGCCTATACATAGGGTTTAATTAGGGTTTAGGGTTAGCTAGGGTTTAGGGTTAGGGTTAGGGTTAGGGTCTAGGGTTTAGGGTTTAGTGTTTAGGGTGTTTAGGTTTAGGGATTAGGGATTATAGATTTAAGGTTTTAGGGTTGTTTAATGTTTAGGGATCATCGATCGAGTGCGCACACACATTATTAGAGGCACCCGCGCCTTTACGCATAAATTGCATGCATATATATGTGTGTTTTTTGGCCACCAACGATATATAGATGATCGAGAGAGAGAGATTGAAATCCCCAAGAATATGTTCAAATATACATTAAAATATATGCACGAATGCATGGTAGGACATGCATGCACACTAATTATATATATATATATATATATATATTATGAGGCAACTTAATCAAATGTGTTTTCATTCGAGAGAACTTGTCAAAATTAGAGTTAATTAATTTATCACGATAATTATATAATTAATTAATGAATCTCGGGGATATGTTATACAACATGATCGATATAGGCCATGTATATATTAATTGGTGTTAATCTAAGGTTTGCTAGCTAGCTGCTATATATAGAGCATGTTTTTATTAGATCGGGTTATAGCTAGTATACTTTAGGGTTATGTGTTTTCATTAAGTAGGGTTGATTAGCTATGGTTAGTTACATATATATGGTTTAGGATTAATGCATGACACATTTAATTTAATTAGAGG
>NC_061510.1:265538326-265550155 GCF_022539505.1 Lolium rigidum | reverse complement strand
CGCTAGGTCCATCTAGTAGTATTGATTCATGGACTAAATGTAAAGATGCTTTCATTGGTAGATATTATCCTCCCGCTAAAATTATATCTTTGAGAAATAGCATAATGAATTTTAAGCAATTGGATAACGAACATGTTGCCCAAGCATGAGAAAGAATGAAATCTTTGGTAAAGAATTGCCCTACCCATGGACTAACTACTTGGATGATCATCCAAACCTTTTATGCAGGACTGAATTTTTCTTCGCGGAACCTATTGGATTCAGCTGCTGGAGGTACCTTTATGTTCATCACCTTAGGCGCCGCAACAAAGCTTCTTGATGATATGATGATCAATTACTCTGAATGGCACACTGAAAGGACTCCACAAGGTAAGAAGGTAAATTCTGTTGAAGAAACCTCCTCCTTGAGTGATAAGATCGATGTTATTATGTCTATGCTTGTGAATGGTAGATCTAATGTTGATCCTAATAATGTTCCTTTAGCTTCATTGGTTGCTCAAGAAGAGCATGTTGATGTGAACTTCATTAAAAGTAATAATTTCAACAACAATGCTTATAGGAATAATTCTGGTAACAACTATAGGCCATATCCTTCTAATAATGGTAATGGTTATGGTAATTCTTATGGTAATTCTTACAACAATAATAGGAGTGTACCCCCTGGTCTTGAAGCCATGCTTAAAGAATTTATTAGTACACAAACTGCTTTTAACAAATCAGTTGAAGAAAAGCTTGGTAAAATTGATATTCTTGCTTCTAAGGTTGATAGTCTTGCTTCTGATGTTGATCTTTTAAAATTGAAAGTTATGCCTAAAGAAGATAAAGATATTAAGTCATTTGCTACAGAAAACACCATCCAAGTTCGAATTAATGAAAATATTAGATTGATGGCTGAATTGCATGCTAGGTGGGAAAGAGAAGAAAAACTAGCTAAATAGAATAATGTAGCTAAAGTTTGGACTATTGCCACCACTAGTAATGTTAATGCTTCACATGTTGCTAAACCTCCTACTATCAATGGTAAAATAATTGGTGTTGGCAATGTTTCTACTCCTAGTGCAAAGCGTGCAAAATTGCCTCGAAACTCGTCGAAACCGCAAAAACTCATTGAAACTGTTTGTGATAAAACTGCTGAAATTTTTCAAAATATCGGGGACAATGATCCCATTGATGTAGATCATAATGGTTTAGATTTTGATGATTGTCATATCTCTGAAGTTATTAAGTTCTTACAAAACTTGCTAGAAGTTCTAATGCTAGTGCTATAAATTTTGCCTTTACAAAACATATTACAAATGCTCTCATAAAAGCTACAGAAGAGAAATTAAAACTTGAAACTTCTATTCCTAGGAAGTTGGAAGATGGTTGGGAGCCCATCATTAAGATGAGGGTCAATGATTTTGATTGTAATGCTTTATGTGATCTTGGTGCAAGTATTTATGTTATGCATAAGAAAATCTATGATATGCTTGACTTGCCACCATTGTAAACTTGTTATTTGGATGTTAATCTTGCTGATCATTCTATAAAGAAACCTTTGGGGAGAATTGATAATGTTCGCATTACGGTTAACAATAACCTTGTCCCCGTTGATTTTGTTGTCTTGGATATTGAATGCAATGCATCTTGTCCCATTATTTTGGGAAGACCTTTTCTTCGAACTGTTGTTGCTATCATTGATATGAAGGAAGGGAATATTAAGTATCAATTTCCTCTCAAGAAAGGTATGGCACACTTCCCTAGAAAGAGAATGAAGTTACCTTATGATTATATTATTAGAACAAATTATGATGTTGATGCTTCATCTCTTGATAATACTTGATACACACTTTCTGCGCCTAGCTGAAAGGCGTTAAAGAAAAGCGCTTATGGGAGACAACCCATTATTTTACTTCTACACTTTTGTTTTATATTTGAGTCTTGGAAGTTTTTACTACTGTAGCAACCTCTCCTTATCTTTATTTTATTGCATTGTTGTGCCAAGTAAAGTCTTTGATAGTAAGGTTGATACTAGAATTGGATTACTGCGCAGAAACAGATTTCTTACTGTCACGAAATTTAGCAGCCCCGTCTGTAGGTAACTCAGAAAAATCTGCCAATTTACGTGCGTGATCCTCAGATATGTACGCAACTTTCATTCAATTTGAGCTTTTTCATCTGAGCAGGTTAAGTGCCCCTGAAAAATTCGTCTTTACGGACTGTTCTGTTTTGACAGATTCTACCTTTTATTTCGCATTGCCTGTTTTGCTATGTTGGATGGATTTCTTTGTTCCATTAACTTTCAGTAGCTTTGTGCAATGTCCAGAAGTGTTAAGAATTATTATGTCACCTCTGAATATGTGAATTTTCGATTATGCACTAACCCTCTAATGAGTTTGTTTTGAGTTTGGTGTGGAGGAAGTTTTCAAGGATCAAGAGAGGAGGATGATACAATATGATCAAGAAGAGTGAAAAGTCTAAGCTTGGGGATGCCCCGTGGTTCATCCCTGCATATTTCAAGAAGACTCAAGCATCTAAGTTTGGGGATACCCAAGGCATCCCTTCTTCATCGACAACTTATCAGGTCACCTCTAGTGAAACTATATTTTTATTCCGTCACATCTTATGTGCTTTACTTGGAGCGTTTGTTTGTTTTTGTTTTTGTTTTTGTTTGAATAAAATCGGATCGTAGCATTCCTTGTTTGGTAGAGAGACACGCTCCGCTCTATCATATGAACACTGGTGTTCTTAGCTTTACTTTTAATGTTCATGGCAAAGGTTGAAACTGCTTCGTTCATTGTTATATGGTTGGAAACAGAAAATGCTTCATGTGGTAATTGGTATAATGTCTTGAATAATTTGATACTTGGCAATTGTTGTGCTCAAATAGATCATGTTTAAGCTCTTGCATCATGTACTTTGTACCCATTAATGAAGAACTACCATAGAGCTTGTTGAAATTTGGTTTGCATGATTGGTCTCTCTAAAGTCTAGATATTTTCTGGTTAAGGTTTTTGAACAACAAGGAGACAGTATAGAGTCCTATAATGCTTGCAATATGTTCTTATGTAAGTTTTGCTGTACCGTTTTATACTTGAGTTTGCTTCAAACAACCTTTCTAGCCAAAGCCTTGTATTGAGAGGGATTACTTCCCGTGCATCCAAATCCTTGAGCCAAAAACTATGTCATTTGTGTCCACCATACCTACCTACTACATGGTATTTCTCTGCCATTCCAAAGTAAATTACTTGAGTGCTACCTTTAAAATTCCATTCTTTGTCTTTGCAATATATAGCTCATGGGAAAATAGCCTTAAAAACTATTGTGGTATTGAATATGTTACTTATGTATCTTATTTCTTATAAGTTGCTTGTTGAGCGATAACCATGTTTCTGGGGACGCCATCAACTATTACACCTTTGTTGAATATCATGTGAGTTGCTATGCATGTTCGTCTTGTCCGAAGTAAGGGTGATTTATCATGATCAAATGGTTTGAGTATGCATATTGTTAGAGAAGAACATTGGGCCGCTAACTAAAGCCATGAATCATGGTGGAAGTTTCAGTTTGGACACCAATCCTCAATCTCGTATGAGAATATTATCTATTGTTGAATGCTTATGCATTAAAGAGGAGTCCATTATATGTTGTCTATGTTGTCCCGGTATGGATGTCCTAAGTTGAGATCTACCAAAAACGAGAAATCAAATGCGATATATCTCCTTGGACCTTTTACAGGCGGCATAGAGGTACCCCTTTGTGACACTTGGTTGAAACATATGTTATGCAATGATAATCCATGTAAATCCAAACTAATTAGGACAAGGTGCGAGAACTATTGGTAATCTATGCATGAGGCCTGCAACTTATAGGATATCTTATGCATAACACATATGAATTATTACTACCGTTGACAAAATTGTTTCTATGTTTTCAAAATGAAAAGCTCTAGCACAAAAATAGTAATCCATGCTTCCCTCTGCGAAGGGCCCTTTCTTTTACTTTATGTTGAGTCAGTTTACCTACTTCTTTCTATCTTAGAAGAAAACACTTGTGTCAACTGTGTGCATTGATTCCTACATACTTGCTTATTTGCATTCATCATATTACTTTGTGTTGACAATTATCCATGAGATATATCCATGAGATAAACATGTTGAAGTTGAAAGCAACTGCTGAAACTTATATCTTCCTTTGTGTTGCTTCAAAGCTTTCTACTAAGAATTTATTGCTTTATGAGTTAACTCCTGTGCAAGTCTTATAGATGCTTGTCTTGAAAGTACTATTCATGAAAAGTCTTTGTTATATGATTCAGCTTGTTTAATCATTGTCTTTACCATTGCTTCGAATCACTTCATTCATCTCATATGCTTTACAATAGTATTGATCAAGATTATGATAGCATGTCACTTCAGAAATTATCCTTGTTATCATTTACCTACTCGAGGGCGAGTAGGAACTAAGCTTGGGGATGCTTGACACGTCTCAAACGTATCTATAATTTCTTATGTTCCATGCTACTTTTATGACAATACTCACATGTTTTATACACACTTTACATCATTTATATGCATTTTCCGGCACTAACCTATTGACAAGATGCCGAAGAGCCGCTGCTTGTTTTCATGCTGTTTTTGGTTTCGAAATCCTACAAAGGAAATATTCTCGGAATTGGACGAAATCAACGCCCGGGCACTACAAGAAAAGTTGCCATGGCCGACGAAGTTGAAGTCGCGCCGTGGTTGCTCGGTGTACCATGGCCGACGATTTTGGGTCTGTCCGTTGTGCATGTCAAAACGTTTTTTTCTCGTTTTTGAGGCCACCTAGCCCGACGAAAACGGCCAAAACGTGGCGTATGGTGGCCCGGGACGTGGTGCATCTCGAATTCTCGGGTTCGCCGGCCGAGTCAACGCAAATCCGCACCGCCGAGGGATGTAGGGCCCGGATGGCAGCCTCTCCGGCATTGTTTTTTTCTCGATCGCGCCATCTCGTTCAACGCTCTCCGATCGAGCCGTTTACGATGCAAGATCATGGGTCCCGCATGTCATCCTCTATGAACCAAAATTCTTTCTATTCTTGGATTTTTTTTGACCCCCTGATTTCTGGCTACTTCCTTTTTCTTTTGATCCCTTGCCGCCTCTCAAACGGTGATACCGCTGTCTGCTAAATGGGACCCGCATGTCATCCTCTATGTACTATAAAACTTTCTTTTCTTGGATTTTTTTTGGCACCTCAAATTTGGTCACTTGCCTTTTTCTTTCGATCCCCTGCCGCCTCTCAAACGGTGATACCACTGCTGCTAAATGGGACCCGCATGTCATCCTCTATGTACTATAAAACTTTCTTTTCTTGGACTTTTTTGGCACCTCAAATTTGTTCACTTGCCTTTTTCTTTCAACCCCCTTCCGCCTCTCAAACGGTGATACCGCTGCTGCTAAATGGGACCCGCATGTCATCCTCTATGTACTATAAAACTTTCTTTTCTTGGATTTTTTTTGGCACCTCATATTTGGTCACTTACCTTTTTCTTTCGATCCCCTCGCCGCCTCTCAAACGGTGATACCGCTGCTGCTAAATGGGACCCGCATGTCATCCTCTATGTACTATAAAACTTTCTTTTCTTGGATTTTTTTGGCACCTCATATTTGGTCACTTGCCTTTTTCTTTCGATCCCCTGCCGCTTCTCAAACGGTGATACCGCCGTCGCTAAATGGGACCCGCATGTCATCCTCTATGTACACTCAAGTTTCTTTTCTTGAATTATTTTTGGCTCCTGATATTTGGTCACTTGCCTTTTTCTTTCGATCTCATGCCACGTTTGAAACGTTGAGGAACCCGCTGGCTCATGGGACCCGCATGTCATCCTCTATGTGCTATAAAAGTTTATTTTCTTGGGTTTTTTTTCACCCTCCGATTTTTGGCTATTTCCTTTTTCTTTTGATCCCCGCCGCCTTGGAAACGTTGAGTAAGCTGCCGATGTCTACGGGAGCTTCTATTCTTGTAGACAGTGTTGGGCCTCCAAGAGCGAGAGGTTTGTAGAACAGCAGCAAGTTTCCCTTAAGTGGATCACCCAAGGTTTATCGAACTCGGGGAGGAAGAGGTCAAAGATATCCCTCTCATGCAACCCCGCAACCACAAAGCAAGAAGTCTCTTGTGTCCCCAACACACCTAATAGGTGCACTAGTTCGGCGAAGAGATAGTGAAATACAGGTGGTATGAATAAGTAGTGGCAACGGCACCGGAAAAGTGCTTTGCCCAGGATAGTAAACAAGCAGATAGTAACGCAAGTAAAGCAAGTAAACAAGCAGCGATAGCGATATTTAGGAACAAGGCCTAGGGATTAGACTTTCACTAGTGGACACTCTCAACATTGATCACATAACAGAATAGATAAATGCATACTCTACACTCTTGTTGGATGATGAACACATTGCGTAGGATTACACGAACCCTCAATGCCGGAGTTAACAAGCTCCACAATAATGCTCATATTTTAGTAACCTTTAGTGTAAGATAGATCAAAAGACTAAACCAAGTACTAGCATAGCATGCACACCTGTCACCTTCATGCATATGTAGGAGGAATAGATCACATCAATATTATCATAGCAATAGTTAACTTCGCAATCTACAAGAGATCATGATCATAGCATAAACCAAGTACTAACACGGTGCACACACTCGTCACCTTTGCACACGTGCAGGGAGGAATAAAACTACTTTAATAACATTGCTAGAGTAGCACATAGATAAATTGTGATACAAACACATTGCAATCATAAAGAGATATAAATAAGCACCTCACTATGCCATTCAACGGTGAATAAGTATTCCGTGAAATATAGCCTAAGAGACCCACACGGTGCACACACTTGTCACCTTTACACACGTGGGACAAGGAGTCTCCGGAGATCACATAAGTAAAACTCACTTGACTAGCATAGTGACATCTAGATTACAAGCATCATCATATGAATCTCAATCATGTAAGGCAGCTCATGAGATTATTGTATTGAAGTACATAGGAGAGAGATGAACCACATAGCTACCGGTACAGCCCCGAGCCTCGATGGAGAACTACTCCCTCCTCATGGGAG
This sequence comes from Lolium rigidum, assembly GCF_022539505.1. Classification (NCBI taxonomy): domain Eukaryota; kingdom Viridiplantae; phylum Streptophyta; class Magnoliopsida; order Poales; family Poaceae; genus Lolium; species Lolium rigidum. The sequence continues at coordinate 265,543,079 of NC_061510.1, read as the reverse complement.
CAGCAGCGGTGATGAAGATGGCGGTGGAGATGGCAGCGGTGTTGATGGAGAAGCCTTCCGGGGCACTTCCCCGCTCCGGCAGGGTGCCGGAACAGAGACTCCTGTCCCCAGATCTTGGCTTCGCGATGGCGGCGGCTCTGGAAGGTTTTCCGTATCGTGGTTTTTTCGCATCAGGGGTTTCGCGACGGAGGCTTTATATAGGCGAAGAGGCGGCGCAGGAGGGTCGAAGGGGTGGCCACACCATATGGCGGCGCGGCCAGGGCCTGGGCCGCGCCGGCCTATGGTCGCGGGGGCCCGATGCCCCCCTCCGGTCCTTCCCGGGTGTTCGGATGCTTCCGGTGAAAATAGGAACCTGGGTCTTCGTTTCGTCCAATTCGAGAATATTTCGTTACTAGGATTTCTGAAACCAAAAACAGCGAGAAAACGAGAACCGGCACTTCGGCATCTTGTTAATAGGTTAGTTCCGGAAAATGCTCGAATATGACATAAAGTGTGCATAAAACATGTAGGTATCATCAATAATATGGCATAGAACATAAGAAATTATCGATACGTCGGAGACGTATCAAGCATCCCCAAGCTTAGTTCGCTCGTCCCGAGCAGGTAAAACGATAACAAAGATAATTTCGAAGTGATATGCCATCATAACCTTGATCATACTATTTGTAAACATATGTAGTGGATGCAGCGATCAAAACAATGGTAATGATATGAGTAAACAAGTGAATCATAAAGCAAAGACTTTTCATGAATAGTACTTCAAGACAAGTATTAATAAGTCTTGCATAAGAGTTAACTCATAAAGCAACAAATCAAAGTAAAGGTATTGAAGCAACACAAAGTAAGATTAAGTTTCAGCGGTTGCTTTCAACTTGTAACATGTATATCTCATGGATAATTGTCAACATAGAGTAATATAACAAGTACAATATGCAAGTATGTAGGAATCAATGCACAGTTCACACAAGTGTTTGCTTCTTGAGGTGGAGAGAGATAGGTGAACTGACTCAACATAAAAGTAAAAAAGAATGGTCCTTCAAAGAGGAAAGCATCGATTGCTATATTTGTGCTAGAGCTTTTATTTTGAAAACATGAAACAATTTTGTCAACGGTAGTAATAAAGCATATGAGTTATGTACATTATATCTTACAAGTTGCAAGTCTCATGCATAGTATACTAATAGTGCCCGCACCTTGTCCTAATTAACTTGGACTACCGGATCTTTGCAATGCACATGTTTTGACCAAGTGTCACAATGGGGTACCTCCATGCCGCCTGTACAAAGGTCTAAGGAGAAAGCTCGCATTTTGGATTTCTCGCTTTTGATTATTCTCAACTTAGACATCCATACCGGGACAACATGGACAACAGATAATGGACTCCTCTTTAATGCATAAGCATGTGGCAACAATTATTATTCTCATATGAGATTGAGGATATATGTCCAAACTGAAACTTCCACCATGGATCATGGCTTAAGTTAGCGGCCCAATGTTCTTCTCTAACAATATGCATGCTCCAACCATAAAGGTGGTAGATCTCTCTTACTTCAGACAAGATGGACATGCATAGCAACTCACATGATATCCAACAAAGAATAGTTGATGGCGTCCCCAGAAACATGGTTATCGCACAACAAGCAACTTAATAAGAGATAAAGTGCATAAGTACATATTCAATACCACAATAGTTTTTAAGCTATTTGTCCCATGAGCTATATATTGCAAAGGTGAATGATGGAATTTTAAAGGTAGCACTCAAGTAATTTACTTTGGAATGGCGGATAAATACCATGTAGTAGGTAGGTATGGTGGACACAAATGGCATAGTGGTTGGCTCAAGGATTTTGGATGCATGAGAAGTATTCCCTCTCGATACAAGGTTTAGGCTAGCAAGGTTATTTGAAACAAACACAAGGATGAACGGTACAGCAAAACTCACATAAAAGACATATTGTAAACATTATAAGACTCCATACCGTCTTCCTTGTTGTTCAAAACTCAATACTAGATGTTATCTAGACTCTAGAGAAACCAAATATGCAAACCAAATTAGCAACCTCTAAGTATTTCTTCATTAATGGGTGCAAAGTATATGATGCAAGAGCTTAAACATGAGCACAACAATTGCCAAGTATCAAATTATCCAAGACATTATAGCAATTTACTACATGTAGTATTTTCCAATTCCAACCATATAACAAATTAACGAAGAAGAAACTTCGCCATGAATACTATGAGTAGAGCCTAAGGACATATTTGTCCATATGCTACAGCGGAGCGTGTCTCTCTCCCATAAAGTGAATGCTAGGATCCATTTTATTCAAACAAAACAAAAACAAAAACAAACCGACGCTCCAAGCAAAGTACATAAGATGTGACGGAATAAAAATATAGTTTCGGGGAGGAACCCGATAATGTTGTCGATGAAGAAGGGGATGCCTTGGGCATCCCCAAGCTTAGACGCTTGAGTCTTCTTAATATATGCAGGGGTGAACCACCGGGGCATCCCCAAGCTTAGAGCTTTCACTCTCCTTGATCATATTGCATCATACTCCTCTCTTGATCCTTGAAAACTTCCTCCACACCAAACTCGAAACAACTCATTAGAGGGTTAGTGCATAATAAAAATTCACATGTTCAGAGGTGACACAATCATTCTTAACACTTCGGACATTGCATAAAGCTACTGGACATTAATGGATCAAAGAAATTCATCCAACATAGCAAAAGAGGCAATGCAAAATAAAAGGCAGAATCTGTCAAAACAGAACAGTCCGTAAAGATGGATTTTATTAGGCCACCAGACTTGCTCAAATGAAAATGCTCAAATTGAATGAAATTTGCGTACATATCTGAGGATCATGCACGTAAATTGGCTTAATTTTCTGAGCTCCCTACAGGGAGGTAGACCCAGATTCGTGACAGCAAAGAAATCTGGAACTGCGCAGTAATCCAAATCTAGTACTTACTTTACTATCAAAGACTTTACTTGGCACAACAAAACATAAAACTAAGATAAGGAGAGGTTGCTACAGTAGTAAACAACTTCCAAGACTCAAATATAAAACAAAGTACTGTAGCAAAATAACACATGGGTTATCTCCCAAGAAGTTCTTTCTTTATAGCCATTAAGATGGGCTCGAGCAGCTTTAATGATGCTCACATGAAAAATAGAGTATGAGGCAAAAGAGAGTATCAAGAAGCAAATTCAAAACAAATTTAAGCCTAACATGCTTCCTATGCATAGGAATCTTGTAAATAAACAAGTTCATGAAGAGCAAAGTAACAAGCATAGGAAGATAAAACAAGTGTAGCTTCAAAAATTTCAGCACATAGAGAGGCATTTTAGCAACATGAAAATTTCTACAACCATATTTTCCTCTCTCATAATAACTTTCAGTAGCATCATGAGCAAACTCAACAATATAACTATCACATAAAGCATTCTTATCATGAGTCTCATGCATAAAATTATTACTCTCCACATAAGCATAATCAATTTTATTAGTAATAGTGGGAGCAAATTCAACAAAGTAGCTATCATTATTATTCTCATCAAGTGTAGGAGGCATAGTATAATCACAATAAAATTTACTCTCCATAGTAGGTTGTACCAAAAGACCACTATTATAATCATCATAAATAGGAGGCAAAGTATCATCAAAGAAAATTTTCTCCTCAATGCTTGGGGGACTAAAAAGATCATGAAAACCAGCTTCCCCAAGCTTAGAACTTTCTATATCATTATCAACAATGGTGTTCAAAGCGTTCATACTAATATTACTACCGAGCATGCAAATAAGATTTCATAGGTTTTTTAATTTTCGCATCAAATAATCCATGTTTTAAATCAGGAAATAGAATAAGAAGCTCACTCTTGTACATTATGCCAAACTAGTGTAAACAAGAAACAAAAAGATGCAATTGCAGGATCTAAAGGAAATAGCTTCGAGCACAAACACAACGGCGCCAGAAAAGTACTTTTACCTGGAACCGGAGTATGAGTGCCTTTTTACCTTTCCTCCCCGGCAACGGCGCCAGAAAATTGCTTGATGTCTACGGGAGCTTCTATTCTTGTAGACAGTGTTGGGCCTCCAAGAGCAGAGGTTTGTAGAACAGCGAGCAAGTTTCCCTTAAGTGGATCACCCAAGGTTTATCGAACTCGGGGAGGAAGAGGTCAAAGATATCCCTCTCATGCAACCCCGCAACCACAAAGCAAGAAGTCTCTTGTGTCCCCAACACACCTAATAGGTGCACTAGTTCGGCGAAGAGATAGTGAAATACAGGTGGTATGAATAAGTAGTAGCAACGGCACCAGAAAAGTGCTTTGCCCAGGATAGTAAACAAGCAGTAGTAACGCAGTAAAACAGTAAACAAGCAGCGATAGCAGTATTTAGGAACAAGGCCTAGGGATTAGACTTTCACTAGTGGACACTCTCAACATTGATCACATAACAGAATAGATAAATGCATACTCTACACTCTTGTTGGATGATGAACACATTGCGTAGGATTACACGAACCCTCAATGCCGGAGTTAACAAGCTCCACAATAATGCTCATATTTTAGTAACCTTTAGTGTAAGATAGATCAAAAGACTAAACCAAGTACTAGCATAGCATGCACACTGTCACCTTCATGCATATGTAGGAGGAATAGATCACATCAATATTATCATAGCAATAGTTAACTTCGCAATCTACAAGAGATCATGATCATAGCATAAACCAAGTACTAACACGGTGCACA
>NC_061510.1:265520216-265538226 GCF_022539505.1 Lolium rigidum | reverse complement strand
CTCCGCTACTAGTAGATGCTCTGGCCAAGTAGATGCTTGTAACTCCAAGAGGGAGTACTTATGCTCGATAGTGGGTTCATGCCCGCATTGACACCGGGACAAAGGATGTAAGTTCTAAGGTTGTGTTGTGCTGTTGCCACTAGGGATAAAACATTGATGCTATGTCTAAGGATGTAGTTGTTGATTACATTACGCACCATACTTAATGCAATTGTCTCGTTGCTTGCAACTTAATACCGGAGGGGGTTCGGATGATAACCCGAAGGTGGACTTTTTAGGCATAGATGCAGTTGGATGGCGGTCTATGTACTTTGTCGTAATGCCCAATTAAATCTCACTATACTCATCATGATATGTATGTGCATTGTCATGCTCTCTTTATTTGTCAATTGCCCAACTGTAATTTGTTCACCCAACATGCTGTTCGTCTTATGGGAGAGACACCTCTAGTGAACTGTGGACCCCGGTCCAATTCTCTTTACTGAAATACAATCTATCGCAATACTTGTTCTACTGTTTTCTCGCAAACAATCATCTTCCACACAATACGGTTAATCCTTTGTTACAGCAAGCCGGTGAGATTGACAACCTCACTCGTTTCGTTGGGGCAAAGTAGTTTGGTTGTGTTGTGCAGGTTCCACGTTGGCGCCGGAATCCCTGGTGTTGCGCCGCACTACATCCCGCCGCCATCAACCTTCAACGTGCTTCTTGGCTCCTCCCGGTTCGATAAACCTTGGTTTCTTTCTGAGGGAAAACTTGCTGCTGTGCGCATCATACCTTCCTCTTGGGGTTGCCCAACGAACGTGTGAAATACACGCCATCATGGACATTAGTGGATCAAAGAAATTCATCCAACATAGCGAAAGAGGCAATGCGAAATAAAAGGCAGAATCTGTCAAAACAGAACAGTTCGTATTGACGAATTTTAAAATGGCACCAGACTTGCTCAAATGAAAATGCTCAAATTGAATGAAAGTTGCGTACATATCTGAGGATCATGCACGTAAATTGGCATAATTTTCTGAGCTTCCTGCAGGGCAGTGGGCTCAGATTCGTGACAGCAAAGAAATCTGGAACTGCGCAGTAATCCAAATCTAGTACTTACTTTTCTATCAACGGCTTAACTTGGCACAACAAAACTCAAAACTAAGATAAGGAGAGGTTGCTACAGTAGTAAACAACTTCCAAGACACAAAATAAAAACAAAGTACTGTAGGTAAAAACATGGGTTGTCTCCCATAAGCGCTTTCTTTAACGCCTTTCAGCTAGGCGCAGAAAGTGTGTATCAAGTAACATCGAGAGATGAAGCATCAACATCATAATTTGTTCTAATGATAGAATCATAAGGTAACTTCATTCTCTTTCTAGGGAAGTGTTCCATACCTTTCTTGAGAGGAAATTGATATTTTATATTACCTTCCCTCATATCAATAATAGCACCAACAAGCTCAAGAAAAGGTCTTCCCAATATAATTGGACAAGATGCATTGCATTCAATATCCAAGACAACAAAATCAACGGGAACAAGATTATTGTTAACGGTAATGCGAACATTATCAACTTTACCCAAAGGTTTCTTTGTAGAATGATCAGCAAGATTAACATCCAAATAACAATTTTTCAGCGGTGGCAAGTCAAGCATATTATAAATTTTCTTCGGCATAACGTAAATACTTGCACCAAGATCACATAAAGCATTACAATCAAAATCTTTAACCTTCATCTTAATGATGGGCTCCCAACCATCTTCTAGCTTTTTAGGAATAGAGGCTTCGCGCTCTAGTTTCTCTTCTCTAGCTTTTATGAGAGCATTTGTAATATGATGCGTGAAAGCCAAATTTATAGCACTAGCATTAGGACTTTTAGCAAGTTTTTGCAAGAACTTTATAACTTCAGAGATGTGGCAATCATCAAAATTCAAACCATTATAATCTAAAGCAATGGGATCATCATCCCCAATGTTGGAAAAATTTCAGCAGCCTTTATCACAGTAGCTTCAGTAGCTTTAGCAAGCTTCAGCAGCTTTTCGCGCTTTGCATTAGAAGTGGAAACATTGCTAACACCAATTCTTTTATTAGTATGAGTAGGAGGTGCAGCAACATGTGTAGCATTAGCATTACTAGTGGTGGTAATAGTCCAAACTTTAGCTATATTCTTCTCTTTAGCTAGTTTTTCATTTTCTTCTCTATCCCACCTAGCACGCAGCTCAGCCATTAATCTTATATTCTCATTAATTCTAACTTGAATGGCATTTGCTGTAGTAACAATTTTATTTTCAATATCCCTATTAGGCATAACTTTTGATTTCAAAAGATCAACATCGAAGCAAGACTATCAACTCTAGAAACAAGAATATCAATTTTATTGAGCTTTTCCTCAACAGCATTTGTTAAAGGCAGCTTTGTGTACTAATAAATTCTTTAAGCATGGCTTCAAGTCCAGGGGGTGAATTCCTATTATTGTTGTAAGAATTTCCATAAGAATTACCATAGCCGTTGCCATTATTATAAGGATATGGCCTATAGTTGTTACTAGAATTGTTCCGATAAGCATTGTTGTTGAAATTATTATTTTTAATGAAGTTTACATCAACATGTTCTTCTTGTGCAACCAATGAAGCTAATGGAACATTATTAGGATCAACATTAGTCCTATCATTCGCAAGCATAGACATAATAGCATCAATCTTATCATTCAAGGAAGAGGATTCTTCAACAGAATTTACCTTCTTACCTTGTGGAGCTCTTTCCGTGTGCCATTCGGAGTAGTTGATCATCATATTATCAAGAAGCTTTGTTGCTTCACCAAGAGTGATGGACATAAAGGTACCTCCAGCAGCTGAATCCAATAAATTCCGCGAAGAAAAATTTAGTCCTCGCATAGAAGGTTTGGATGATCATCCAAGTAGTCACTCCATGGGTTGGGCAATTTTTAACCAGAGATTTCATTCTTTCCCAAGCTTGAGCAACATGTTCAGTATCTAATTGTTTAAAATTCATTATGCTACTCCTCAAAGATATAATTTTAGCAGGGGGATAATATCTACCAATAAAAGCATCCTTGCATTTAGTCCATGAATCAATACTATTCTTAGGCATAGATAGCAACTAATCTTTAGCTCTTCCTCTTAATGAGAAAGGGAACAATTTTAGTTTAATAATATCACCATCTACATCTTTATATTTTTGCATTTCACATAGTTCAACAAAATTATTAAGATGGGCAAGCAGCATCATCGTAACTAATTCCGTAAAATTGATCTTTCATAACAAGATTCAAGAAAGCGGGTTTAATTTCAAAGAATTCTGCCGTAGTAGCAGTGTGGAGCAATAGGTGTGCATAAGAAATCATTATTATTTGTGGTTGTGAAGTCACACAACTTAGTATTTTCAGCGTTGGCCATTTTAGCAATAGTAAATAAAGCAAACTAGATAAAGTAAATGCAAGTAAACTAATTTTTTTGTGTTTTCGATATAGCAAACAAGATAGCAAATAAAGTAAAACTAGCAACTAATTTTTTTGTGTTTTGATTTAGTGCAGCAAACAAAGTAGTAAATAAAATAAAGCAAGACAAAAACAAAGTAAAGAGATTGAGAAGTGGAGACTCCCCTTGCAGCGTGTCTTGATCTCACCGCAACGAGCGCCTGTAAAAGAGCTTGATGGCGTGTATTTCACACGTTCGTTGGGCAACCCCAAGAGGAAGGTATGATGCGCACAGCAGCAAGTTTTCCCTCGAAAGAAACCAAGGTTTATCGAACCAGGAGGAGCCAAGAAGCACGTTGAAGGTTGATGGCGGCGGGATGTAGTGCGGCGCAACACCGTAGATTCCGGCGCCAACGTGGAACCCGCACAACACAACCAAGCTACTTTGCCCCAACGAAACAAGTGAGGTTGTCAATCTCACCGGCTTGTTGTAACAAAGGATTAACCGTATTGTGTGGAAGATGATTGTTTGCAGAGAGAAAACAAGAAAAACAAGTATTGCAGTAGATTGTATTTCAAGAAAGAGAATTGGACCGGGTCCACAGCTCACTAGAGGTGTCTCTCCCATAAGACGAACAAGCATGTTGGGTGAACAAATTACAGCTTGGGCAATTGACAAATAAAGAGAGCATGACAATGCACATACATATCATGATGAGTATAGTGAGATTTAATTGGGCATTACGACAAAGTACATAGACCGCCATCCAACCGCATCTATGCCTAAAAAGTCCACCTTCAGAGTTATCATCCGAACCCCTCCAGTATTAAGTTGCAAAGCAACAGTACAATTGCATTAAGTATGGTGCGTAATGTAATCAACAACTACATCCTTAGACATAGCATCAATGTTTTATCCCTAGTGGCAACAAAGACAACACAACCTTAGAACTTTCTCGTCACCGTCCCGTGTGTCAATGGAGGCATGAACCCACTATCGAGCATAAGTACTCCCTCTTGGAGTTAAAAGTAAAAACTTGGCCGGAGCCTCTACTAGATAACGGAGAGCATGCAAGATCATAAACAACACATAAGCAATAACTTTGATAATCAACATAACATAGTATTCTCTATTCATCGGATCCCAACAAACGCAACATATAGAATTACATATAGATGATCTTGATCATGATAGGCAGCTCACAAGATCCGACAATGATAGCACAATGGGGAGAAGACAACCATCTAGCTACTGCTATGGACCCATAGTCCAGGGGTAGAACTACTCACTCATCACTCCGGAGGCGACCATGGCGATGAAGAGTCCTCCGGGAGATGATTCCCCTCTCCGGCAGGGTGCCGGAGGCGATCTCCGTAGATCCCCCGAGATGGGATCGGCGGCGACGGCGTCTCGCAAGGTTTTCCGTATCGTGGCTCTCGACATCGGGGGTTTCGCGACGGAGGCTTTAAGTAGGCGGAAGGGCAACGTCGAGAGGCCACACGAGGGCCCACACGCTAGGGCCGCGCGGCCAAGACGTGGGGCCGCGCCGCCCTAGGGTGTGGCGCGCCTCGTGGCCCCTCTCCGACTCGTACTTCGGTCTTCCGGAAGCTTCGTGAGCAAAATAGGACCTCCGGGCGTTGATTTCGTCCAATTCCGAGAATATTTCTTTACTAGGATTTCTGAAACCAAAAACAGCAGAAACAAAGAATCGGCTCTTCGGCATCTCGTTAATAGGTTAGTGCCGTAAAATGCATAAATACGACATATAATGTGTATAAAACATGTAGATATCATCAATAATGTAGCATGGAACATAAGAAATTATCGATACGTCGGAGACGTATCAGTGTTCTAAATGATATAGAGGGAGTGAGGATTCCATGTTTGTGCATATTGTATTCAAATGCAAACATTATAAATTGTGCACAAACCTTGGGGAGCTTTCTTATTTTATTTAGAGCACTATATCTCTCTTATCATGATATCTTTGTTTGTCCAATTGGATCTTTGATTGCTTGCTTTATTTGTTGAAGCTCACTTCACCATGTTATCTTTATGCAATCTTTGATCCTCAATATAGTTTGACTTCCTTCAAGTATTCATCATTGGATATGTGCACTTGATTCCACTCAAATTATGAGAAGTGCACACTTTGGGGAGGAACTCACATTATATTGGCCTTCTAAAATTTTCACCCATTTTGACAATCGATGCCAATGGGGGAGAAGTTTAGAGGGTTTAAGGGAATGGTTTTATACTTAAGTTTGGTTTGTGCTTAAGTGTTTTGCCTCTCATGCATTCCATATTTATATGTCTTGCATGGTTGTATATATATAGTGGAAATTGTCCCAAAGGTTAATCTTGACAATGTATGCAATGAATTCATGTTCATCACACGTGCATACATTGTGGGGAGTTTTCTCGATATATATTGGTTCTACTCACATCCATTGCATTTGTTGTAGTTGTGTGAGTAGAGCCGGTTTTGATATGGGCTAGTAGCTTTGTGTTACTTGACCATATCAAATACAACCTCTTGTATACAACTTATTCTCGGATAAGTTGCATACTTGTTTCTAATATTCATCATATAAACCCTCTTATTTGTGGTTGTCATCAATTACCAAAATGGGGGAGATTGTAAGGGTACATTGCCCCTATGTGTGGTTTTGGTAATTAATGACAACCCCTATGGACTAATGTTTTCATTGAGTTTATATGAAGGAATATTCCATAGGTTCTACTTGCTCTCCATGTGTTGGATTCAAGTATGGATGCCATGAAGATAAATGTATACCTTGTGTATTGGCATCAAGATCATCGTATGAGAAGATACAAGGTTGAGTTGGGCAAGTTCAAGATGAGTATCTTGAGTGGATCACGTGCTTGAAGCTTGTCGTCCATTTGGTGATAATGGACATGTGAAGATGTGCATCAATGGGGCTTTCCCATCATAGTGTATGGGGGAGCATTTGTGAGTCTTCACGAAGCAACATTGGTCAAGTGAGGCATTCCGGCTTGAGTGAAGCTTGAAGAGTTATCATCAAGATCAAGCGGGATGCGCAAGGCAAAGGTATGGCCTTGCTAGGTTTTCCTTTTACCGGTCTCAAGGTGGACGTTGGGAGACCGGATTATAGGATAGATAGCCGCACTATTAAGAGGGGCTTTCGGTTGAGTAACTTGATCACATCGTCTTAGGGAGCTCAATCCTTTGCATACTTTGCATATCCTTATTTCTTCTTGGTGTTTCTCTATGTGAGGTTCTTGAGCTTGTTGCTAGCTTTACAACAAGCCCAAGTTCATCGAAAACGGAGTTTGCATGCATGTTCTATGGCGTTTTCTAGGTTGGGTAATTTTACTGGTTATTCATGATATAAGGTTCTACCTTTTATATTCATGATAAAATTCCCTTCCACAGATTCTTGTGTTTGCACTTTTTATAGGATAGCATTTGTCGTTATCTTCCAAACGAAATTAGTTTCATGTCAATCGGAGTTCGGGAGCTCTAGTTATTAAAGGAAAAGGAAAAAGAAGAAAAAGAGAAAAAGAAAAGAGGGGCAGCCGGTTGGCGACCGGTCTGCCGGGCCGCACGCCGGCCCACCCGGTCCGCACCGGGCGCCAACCGGACCGGGCGGCCACCGGCCCACGCGCCGGCCAGCCCAGCCTGCCCTCCGGTCCGACCGGGAGCCGCACCGGGCCGCCTCTCCGCCTTCGGCCCGTCACGCGGCTCGGCGCGCGCGCGCGGCCTCGTGACCGGCCTTGGGCCGAGTCCACGACCGGGCCGCCCTGCTGCCCCTCCGGTCCGGCCGGATCCGGACTCGGGCCGCCTTGGCCGCCCAAGGCCCACGCGGCCTGGCTCCTCCCCCGCACGGCCTGAAGCTTTTCGCCGCCTGTGCGCTGTTTCCACTGCGCCCGGTCGGTGGGCCGGCCTGACCGGGCAGGCCTCCGGCCTCCCCAGCCCAGGCTCCGGTCAACCGGCCTGGGAGCTGGCCTGGGCACTTTTCAGCTCGTTTTTTATCCGATTTTCACCCGGTTTTCTCCCCAACGGTTATTTTTCTCCTTAGACTATAAATAGCCCTTCTTCCACCTTGAGCAACTACTTCTTCCCCTTTCTCTCACCTCCATTGTTGCATTTGAAGAAGTTGCTCTCTCCCTTGATTCCTCCAACCATTCTTGCTCATATTTGAGGATTTGAGAGAGGAGATCTAGATCTACACTTCCACCAAACCATTTCTTCTCTAAGTGAGGGAATCTCTTGGGATCTAGATCTTGGAGTCTTTAGTTGACTTTCCCCCTTGTTCTTCCTCTCCAATCTCATCCTAGCATTCGTTGCTTTGGTGGGATTTGAGTGTGAAGGACTTCAACACCTCCGGTGTTCTTGCTTTGCATCATTGCATAGTGTTGAGCTCTCCACCACGATTTGTTCGAGTGAGAGACCGTGAGCTTGTTACTCTTGGAGGGTGACCTCCTAGTTGGCTTCGTTGGTGTCCCGGTGATCTCTTCGTGGAAGATTGTGAAGGGGCCCGGGCTTCTCCTTCGTGGAGCTTGTGAAGTGGTTGTGGAGCTTGCCATCTCCGGAGCAGAGGAAAAGCTAACGATAAGGAAAGGGCCATTATCCTTCGTGGGTGTGGTTCGGAGAATAGGGTGAGCCTTCGTGGCGCGGGCAATCCTTCGTGGGACCTCCACTCCTCCAAACGTGACGTACCTTGTTGTAAAGCAAGGGAACACGGGAATACATCCTCGTCTCCGCGTGCCTCGGTTATTTCTATACCCGAGCTCTCTTTCCTTGTGATAGGCATCGTGCTTGAAGTACATATATCTTGCTATCACTTGTGCTACATATATCTTGTGCCTATCTTGCTTAGCTCTAGTTGCTATTGTTATACTTAGTTGAGCTTAGCATATTGAGGGTTTGTGCTTGTAAACTAAACGATAGTTTAATTCCGCATTCTTACAAGACAAATCCGCAAGAGTTTTGTAATTGCCTATTCACCCCCCCCCCTCTAGGCGACATCTCGATCTTTCACTTTTCATTTTGAAAACATAGAAACAATTTTGTCAACGGTAGTAATAAATCATATGTGTTATGTATAAGATATCCTACAAGTTGCAAGCCTCATGCATAGTATACCAATAGTGCTCGCACCTTGTCCTAATTAGCTTGGATTATCATTGCATAGCATATGTTTCAACCAAGTGTCACAAAGGTGTACCTCTATGCCGCCTGTACAAAGGTCTAAGGAGAAAGCTCGCATTGGATTTCTCGCTTTTGATTATTCTCAACTTAGACATCCAAACCGGGACAACATAGACAACAGATAATGGACTCCTCTTTAATGCATAAGCATTCAACAACGAGATAATATTCTCATAAGAGATTGAGGATTAATTGTCCAAACTGAAACTTCCACCATGAATCATGGCTTTAGTTAGCGGCCCAATGTTCTTCTCTAACAATATGCATACTCAAACCATTTGATCATGAAAATCGCCCTTACTTCGAGACAAGACGAACATGCATAGCAAGTCACATGATATTCAACAAAGGTGTAAAAGTTGATGGCGTCCCCGAAACATGGTTACCGCTCAACAAGCAACTTATTAAGAAATAAGATACATAAGTACATATTCTTCACCACAATAGTTTTTAAGGCTATTTTCCCATGAGCTATATATTGCAAAGACAAAGGATAGAATTTTAAAGGTAGCACTCAAGTAATTTACTTTGGAATGGCAGAAAAATACCATGTAGTAGGTAGGTATGGTGGACACAAATGGCATAGTTTTTGGCTCAAGGAGTTGGATGCACGAGAAGAATTCCCTCTCAATACAAGGCTTAGGCTAGCAAGGTTGTTTGAAGCAAACTCAAGTATAAAACGGTACAGCAAGACTTACATAAGAACATATTGTAAGTATTATAAGACTTTACATTGTCTCCTTGTTGTTCAAACACCTTAACCAGAAAATATCTAGACACTAGAGAAACTAATCATGCAAACCAGATTTTAAAAAGCTCTATGTAGTTCTTCATTAATAGGTGCAAAGTACATGATGCAAGAGCTTAAACATGATCTATTTGAGCACAACAATTGCCAAGTATCAAATTATTCAAGACATTATACCAATTACCACATGAAGCATTTTCTGTTTCCAACCATATAACAATGAACGAAGCAGTTTCAACCTTCGCCATGAACATTAAAAGTAAAGCTAAGAACACATGTGTTCATATGCAACAGCGGAGTGTGTCTCTCTCCCACACAAGCATGATGGATCATATTTTATTCAAACACAAACAAAAATAAAAGCACACAGACGCTCCAAGTAAAGCACATAAGATGTGACGGAATAAAAATATAGTTTCACTAGAGGTGACCCGATAAGTTGTCGATGAAGAAGGGGATGCCTTGGGCATCCCCAAGCTTAGATGCTTGAGTCTTCTTGAAATATGCAGGGATGAACCACGGGGGCATCCCCAAGCTTAGACTTTTCACTCTTCTTGATCATATTGTATCATCCTCCTCTCTTGACCCTTGAAAACTTCCTCCACACCAAACTCAAAACAAACTCATTAGAGGGTTAGTGCATAATCAAAAATTCACATGTTCAGAGGTAACACAATCATTCTTAACACTTCTGGACATTTCTCAAAGCTACTGGAAGTTAATGGAACAAAGAAATCCATCCAACACAGCAAAAGAGGCAATGCGAAATAAAAGGCAGAATCTGTCAAAACAGAACAGTTCGTAAAGACGAATTTTTTAGAGGCACCAGACTTGCTCAGATGAAAATGCCCAAATTGAATGAAAGTTGCGTACATATCTGAGGATTACTCACGTAAATTGGCAGATTTTTCTGAGTTACCTATAGAGAATACTACTCAAATTCGTGACAGCAAGAAATCTGTTTCTGCGCAGTAATCCAAATCTAGTATCAACCTTACTATCAAAGACTTTACTTGGCACAACAATGCAATAAAATAAAGATAAGGAGAGGTTGCTACAGTATTAACAACTTCCAAGACTCAAATATAAAACAAAATTGCTGTAGTAAATTAAAGACATGGGTTATCTCCCAAGAAGTGCTTTCTTTATAGCCATTAAGATGGGCTCAGCAATTTCAATGATGCTCACATAAGGATGAGAGTTGAAGCAAAGAGATCATCAACAAGCAAGTATGAAACAAACTTAAGTCTAACCCACTTCCTATGCATAGGAACCTTGTACACAAATGAATTCATGAAGAACAAAGTGACAAGCATAGGAAGATAAAACACGAGTAACTTCAAAATTTTCAGCATATAGAGAGGTGTTTTAGTACCATGAAAATTTCTACAACCATATTTTCCTCTCTCATAATAACTTTCAGTGGCATCGTGAACAAACTCAACAATATAACTATCACATAAAGCATTCTTATCATGAGTCTCATGCATAAAATAATTACTACTCCCAACATAGCATAGTCATTCTTATTAATTGTAGTGGGAGCAAATTCAACAAAGTAGCTATCATTATTATTCTCATCAAGTGTAGGAGGCATAGTATAATCATAATAAAATTTATCCTCCATAGTAGGCGGCACCAAAAGACCACTATCATTATAATCATCATAAATGGGAGGCAAAGTATCATCAAAGTAAATTTTCTCCTCAAAACTTGGGGGACTAAAAATATCATGCTCATCAAAACCAGCTTCCCCAAGCTTAGAACTTTCTATATCATTATCAACAATGGTGTTCAAAGCGTTCATACTAATATCATTGCTACTAGCATGCAAATAAGGTTCCATAGGTTTTTTAATTTTCGCATCAAACAATCCATGTCTTAACTCAGGAAATAGAATAAGAAGCTCATTGTTATTTTCCATTATGCCTAACTAGTGAAAACAAGAAACAAAAAGATGCAATTGCAGGATCTAAAGGAAATAGCTTCGAGCACTCACACACCGATAACGAGTGCTAGGAAATAGCTTAGTAGTCGGAGGATGTGAATACCTTTTACCTTACCTCCCCGGCAACGGCGCCAGAAAATAGCTTGTTGTCCACAACTGGCGCGTGGTTGACGTGGGAGGTAGAAATCTCTGTGGTGTAGCTTTTCTTCGTTCCCCGGCAACGGCGCCAGAAAATAGCTTGATGTCTACGCACGCTTCTATTCCTGTAGACAGTGTTGGGCCTCCAAGAGCATAGGTTTGTAGAACAGCAGCAAGTTTCCCTTAAGTGAATCACCCAAGGTTTATCGAACTCAGGGAGGAAGAGGTCAAAGATATCCCTCTCAAGCAACCCTGCAATCACGATAAAAGAAGTCTCTTGTGTCCCCAACACACCTAATACACTTGTCAGATGTATAGGTGCACTAGTTCGGCGAAGAGATAGTAAAACACAGGTGGTATAGATGGTGGTAATATTGCAGGAAGTAAAGATGTAGTAAATGAACATGTAGCAGAAGAGTAAATAAACGGTGCCAGAAAATAGCTTGTTGGCGTGGGAGGCAATTCTCTGTGGTGTAAACAAGGCCTAGGGATCATACTTTCACTAGTGGACACTCTCAACATTGATCACATAACTGAATAAACAAATACTACTTTCTCTACACTCTCTTGTTGGATGACAAACACCATTCATTGTGTAGGGCTACAAGAGCACCTCAATGCCGGAGTTAACAAGCTCCACAACATCCGATGTTCATATTTAAATAACCTTAGAGTGCATGATAGACCAACGCAATTATACCGAGTACTAACATAGCATGCACATTGTCAACATCAGCTATGAAAGGGGGAATAGATCACATCAATACTATCATAGTAATAGTTAACTTCATAATCTACAAGAGATCACAATCATAACCTACACCAAGTACTTCATGATGCACACACTATCAACATTACATCATGGAGGAGGAATAGACTACTTTAATAACATCACCAGAGTAGCACATAGATGATATTCAACTAGATCACAAAGCTCATGATCACATAAAGATCACATGGGAGAGAGAGATGAACCACATAGCTACGGTATAGCCCTTAGCCTCGAGGGAGAACTACTCCCTCCTCATCATAGGAGACAACAGCGGCGATGAAGATGGCGGTGGTGTCGATGGAGATGCCTTTCGGGGGCACTTCCCCGTCCCGGCGGCGTGCCGGAACAGAGACTTCTGTCCCCCGAATCTTGGCTTCGCGATGGCGGCGGCTCTGGAACTTTTCTCGTATCGTGGCTTATTCCCTTAGGGTTTTCGCGACGGAGGCTTTATATAGGCGGAAGGGCAGCCTCGGAGGGGCCCTGGTGGGGCCACACAATAGGGGGGCGCGCCCCACCCCTTGGCCGCGCCGCCCTGGCATGTGGGGCCCCCTGGCTCCCCTCTGGTCTCTCTCCGGTGTTCTAGAAGCTTCGTGGAAAAAATAAGATACTGGGCGTTGATTTCGTCCAATTTCGAGAATATTTCCTTACTAGGATTTCTGAAACCAAAAACTACAGAAAACAGGAACTGTCACTTCGGCATCTTGTCAATAGGTTAGTTCCGAAAAATGCATAATAATGACATAAAGTGTGTATAAAACATGTGAGTATCATCATAAAAGTAGCATGGAACATAAGTGACAACTCAAAGGGAAAAGGTACTTGGGTACGACAAGGTGGCAATCTCTAAGGACTTGTGCCTAGAGACGGTCATGCTTGTTGAATCCCTTGGATATAACTTGCTTTCTATATATCATCTTGCCGATGCCGGTTACAATTCATATTTTACTAATTATTGTGTGAAAGTCTTTAGGAGTGACAATCTCAAATTGGTCCTTGTTGGATATGTGGAGAACAACCTTTACGTGGTTGACCTCTCGAAAGAGAGCCCCTCTCCCTCCACATGTATAATGGCGGCCAAGCATGATGAAGGTTGGTTGTGGCATCGCCGCCTTGGTCATGTTAACATGAGAAATCTTAAACAACTCCTAAAGGGTGAGCACATTGTTGGACTAACCGGCATTTCTTTTGAGAAAGATCGTGTATGCAGTGCATGTGTAGCTGGAAAACAACTCAAGAAGAGACATCCTATCAAGAGCATTATCACCACATCTAGGCCTTTGGAGCTCCTTCATTTGGATCTCTTTGGGCCATCACATTATGATACTCTTGGTGGAAGCAAGTACGGACTTTTCATTGTCGATGATTACTCAAGATACTCTTGGGTCTTTCTCCTCAAGTCTAAGGATGAGACCCATAGAGAGTTCATTACCTTTACCAAGAAGGCTCAACAGATGTATGAATCTGAGATCAAGGCAATAAGGACCGACAATGGCACCGAGTTCAAAAACTACACTATGCAAGAGTTTGTTGATGATGAGGGCATCAAGCATGAGTTTTCAGCTCCGTATACCCCTCAACAAAATGGTGTTGTTGAAAGGAAGAACCGGACTATCAGTGAGATGGCAAGAACCATGTTGAGTGAATTCAACTCACCCCACAACTTTTGGGGAGAAGCCATCTCTACAGCTGTCCACTACTCCAACCGGCTCTTCCTCCGCCCTCTCCACAACAAAACTCCATACGAGCTTCTCACAGGTAACAAGCCTAATGTCATGTACATTCGTGTCTTTGGATGCAAATGTCTTGTTAAGAACAATAAAGGGAAGCTTGGTAAATTTGAAACTAGAACCATAGAGGGCATATTTGTTGGATATGCGGAGAACTCCCACGCCTATAGATACTACAACAAGTCCACTGGGACTATTGAAGTATCTTGTGACGTGGTGTTCTTGGAGGATAATGGCTCCCAAGTGGAGCAAGTTGTTCCATGTGTTGCAGGTAATGATGATGATCCATCTAGTGCCATCAAGCTTATGGGCATTGGACACATCCGGCCCATAGAAGTTCATAATGATGATCAAGACGATGGAATAGAAGTATCAAGCTCACCTCAAGTAGAGCCTAGCTCAACTCAAGCTGAGCCATCAAGTGAAACTCAAGATTTATCCTCTTCTCAAGATGAGCCACATTCCGAAGAACAAGAAGAAAGCCCTCAACCCACTGAGCAAGACCATGATGATGATCAAGAAACATCCTCAACTCATGTTCAAGCTCAAGTTGTCCCTCGTGATCAAGTATTAGCAAGAGATGAATTCATTGATCATGAAGGAACCATTCGGAAGATCAAGGCTGCTACAAGGGCAAGTGACATGAAAGTAGATCAAGTCCTTGGTAGCATCTCAAAAGGAGTGGTAACTCGTAGACACCATGCATTACTTATCACTTATTGTCAACATCATGCTTTTGTGTCTAGTTTTGAGCCACTCAAGGTACATGAAGCCTTGGTTGATCCAGATTGGGTAATTGCCATGCAAAAAGAATTGGAGTGTTTCACTCGTAATGAAGTATGGTCTCTAGTTGAGAGACCCAAGGATCATCGCATCATTGTTATTGGGACCAAATGGGTATTCAAGAACAAGCAAGATGAGAATGGCATTGTCATTAGAAATAAATCAAGGTTAGCGGCGCAAGGGTTTGCCCAAATAGAAGGTATGGATTTTGAGGATACCTTTGCGCCGGTAGCCCGTCTTGAAGCTATTCGTCTTTTGCTTGCATTTGCATCTTTCCACAATTTCAAACTATATCAAATGGATGTGAAAAGTGCATTTTTGAATGGTCCCCTAAAAGAAACTGCATATGTATCTCAACCCCCGGGTTTCGAAGACCCACGCCGACCCAACCACGTGTATTTACTCCATAAGGCACTCTATGGTCTCAAGCAAGCTCCACGTGCTTGGTATGAGTTCCTTAGGGATTTCTTACTACATGATGGGTTTTGCATGGGTACGGTCGATTCCACCCTTTTCACCAAACGGGTTAAAGGGGGTGGCTTATTTATATGTCAAATATATGTTGATGATATTATATTTGGTGGAACTAACCCCAATCATAACAAAGCTTTTGAGCTATTGATGACTAGGAAATTTGAGATGTCCATGATGGGAGAGTTGAAGTTCTTCCTAGGCTTCCAAGTGAGGCAACTTGCAAAAGGCAACTTCATCTCTCAAGAAAAGTATGTGAAGGACATGCTCAAGAAGTTTGACATGACCAATGTGAACCCAATGAAGACATCCATGCCCGTAAAGGGGCAACTTGGATCATGTGATGGTGAGAAGGATGTGGATATAAAGGTATACCGTTCCATGATAGGATCCTTGCTCTACCTTTGTGCCTCTAGGCCGGATATCATGCTAAGTGTAGGGATGTGTGCTCATTTTCAATCTGCTCCCAAGGAGAGCCATTTGATGGCGGTCAAACGGATTCTAAGATACCTTGTTCTTACTCCTACTCTCGGGCTGTGGTATCCAAATGGGTCAACCTTTGAACTCATTGGCTATTCAGATTCCGATTGGGCCGGTGATAAGGTTGACCGGAAGTCTACCTCCGGGGCTTGCCAATTTATTGGCCGGTCATTGGTGAGTTGGTCATCCAAGAAACAAAACTCCATCGCTCTATCCACCGCTGAAGCCGAATATATATCTGCGGCATCTTGTTGCACTCAGTTGTTATGGATGAAGCAAACCTTGAAAGACTATGGTATGTCTCTTGGTACGGTGCCTCTTCTATGTGACAACGAAAGTGCAATAAAGATCGCCAATAACCCAGTTCAACATTGTCGCACCAAACACATTGACATTCGCCATCACTTCCTACGTGACTGATATGCCTCCGACGTATCGATAATTTCTTATGTTCCATGCCATATTATTGATGATACCTACATGTTTTATGCACACTTTATGTCATATTCGTGCATTTTCTGGAACTAACCTATTAACAAGATGCCGAAGTGCCGGTTGTTGTTTTCTGCTGTTTTTGGTTCAGAAATCCTAGTAACGAAATATTCTCGGAATTGGACGAAATCAAGACCCAGGGTCCTATTTTGCCACGAACCTTCCAGAAGACCGAAAGGGATACGAAGTGGGGCGACGAGGCGCCGCCACCATAGGGCCGCGCGGCTAGAGGGGGGCCCGCGCCGCCCTATGGTGTGGGCCCCTCGTCAGCCCTCCGACTCCGCCCTTCCGCCTACTTAAAGCCTCCGTCGCGAAACCCCTGATGCGAAAAACCACGATACGGAAAACCTTCCAGAGACGCCGCCGCCGCCAATCCTATCTCGGGGGATTCTGGAGATCTCCTTCGGCACCCTGCCGGAGAGGGGATTCATCTCCCGGAGGACTCTACACCGCCATGGTCGCCTCCGGAGTGATGAGTGAGTAGTTCACCCCTGGACTATGGGTCCATAGCGGTAGCTAGATGGTTGTCTTCTCCTCATTGTGCTTCATTGTTGGATCTTGTGAGCTGCCTAACATGATCAAGATCATCTATCCGTAATACTCTATGTTGTGTTTGTCGGGATCCGATGGATAGAGAATACCATGTTATGTTAATTATCAAGTTATTACATATGTGTTGTTTATGATCTTGCATGCTCTCCGTTATTAGTAGAGGCTCTGGCCAAGTTTTTGCTCTTAACTCCAAGAGGGAGTATTTATGCTCGATAGTGGGTTCATGCTGCATTGACACCAGGACTGTGACGAGAAAGTTCTAAGGTTGTGTTGTCTTGTTGCCACTAGGGATAAAACATTGATGCTATGTCTAAGGATGTAGTTGTTGATTACATTACGCACCATACTTAATGCAATTGTCTGTTGCTTTGCAACTTAATACTGGAAGGGGTTCGGATGATAACTCTGAAGGTGGACTTTTTAGGCATAGATGCGGTTGGATGGCGGTCTATGTACTTTGTCGTAATGCCCAATTAAATCTCACTATACTTATCATGACATGTATGTGCATTGTTATGCTCTCTCTATTTGTCAATTGCCCGACTGTAATTTGTTCACCCAACATGCTTTTATCTTATGGGAGAGACACCTCTAGTGAAGCTGTGGATCCCGGTCCATTCTTTAATACTTGAAATACAAATCTGTCTGCAATACTTGTTTTACTTGTTTTCTCTGCAAACAATCATCTTCCACACAATACGGTTAATCCTTTGTTACAGCAAGCCGGTGAGATTGACAACCTCACTTGTTTCGTTGGGGCAAAGTACTTTGGTTGTGTTGTGCGGGTTCCACGTTGGCGCCGGGATCTGCGGTGTTGCGCCGCACTACATCCCGCCGCCATCAACCTTCAACGTGCTTCTTGGCTCCTCCTGGTTCGATAAACCTTGGTTTCTTTCGAGGGAAAACTTGCTGCTATGCGCATCATACCTTCCTCTTGGGGTTCCCAACGAACGTGTGAGTTACACGCCATCAAGCTCTTTTTACGGCGCCGTTGCCGGGGAGATCAAGACACGCTTGCAAGGGGAGTCTCCACTTCCCAATCTCTTTACTTTGTTTTTGTCTTGCTTTATTTTATTTACTACTTTGTTTGCTTGCATTATATCAAAACACAAAAAAATTAGTTGCTAGTTTTACTTTATTTACTGTCTTGCACTCTATATCGAAAACACAAAAAAATTAGTTACTTGCATTTACTTTACTTGATTCATCATGTTTCCTTTTAATTTTACCACAAAAAACATACCGGTAGGACGCGGGTCTATCATTGGGAGAAACAAT
>NC_061510.1:265502614-265520116 GCF_022539505.1 Lolium rigidum | reverse complement strand
GATACGTCTCCAACGTATCGATAATTTCTTGTGTTCCATGCCACATTATTGATGTTATCTACATGTTTTATGCACACTTTATGTCATATTCGTGCATTTTCTCGGAACTAACCTATTAACAAGATGCCGAAGTGCCGATTCGTTGTTTTCTCGCTGTTTTTGGTTTCGGAAATCCTAGTAAAGAAATATTCTCGGAATTGGACGAAATAAAAGCCCAGAGGCCTATTTTCTCACGAAGCTTCCAGAAGACCGAAGACGAGACGAAGAGGGGCCACGGGGGAGCCAAACCCTAGGGCGGCGCGGCCCCCCCTGGCCGCGCGGCCCTGTGGTGTGGGCCCCCCGTGCCGCCTCTCGACTTGCCCTTCCGCCTACAAATAGCCTCCGTGACGAAACCCCCGCATGCCGAGAGCCACGATACGGAAAACATTACCGAGACGCCGTCGCCGCCGATCCCATCTCGGGGATCCCGGAGATCGCCTCCGGCACCCTGCCGGAGAGGGGATTCATCTCCCGGAGGACTCTACACCGCCATGGTCGCCTCCGGAGTGATGAGTGAGTAGTCTACCCCTGGACTATGGGTCCATAGCAGTAGCTAGATGGTTGTCTTCTCCCATTGTGCTATCATTGTCGGATCTTGTGAGCTGCCTATCATGATCAAGATCATCTATATGTAATTCTATATGTTGCGTTTGTTGGGATCCGATGAATAGAGAATACTTGTTATGTTGATTATCAAAGTTATGCTTATGTGTTGTTTATGATCTTGCATGCTCTCCGTTACTAGTAGATGCTCCGGCCAAGTAGATGCTTGTAACTCCAAGAGGGAGTACTTATGCTCGATAGTGGGTTCATGCCCGCATTGACACCGGGACAGAGGATGAAAGTTCTAAGGTTGTGTTGTGTCTGTTGCCACTAGGGATAAAACATTGATGCTATGTCTAAGGATGTAGTTGTTGATTACATTACGCACCATACTTAATGCAATTGTCCCGTTGCTTGCAACTTAATACCGGAGGGGGTTCGGATGATAACCTCGAAGGTGGACTTTTTAGGCATAGATGCAGTTGGATGGCGGTCTATGTACTTTGTCGTAATGCCCAATTAAATCTCACTATACTCATCATGATATGTATGTGCATTGTCATGCTCTCTTTATTTGTCAATTGCCCAACCGTAATTTGTTCACCCAACATGCTCGTTCGTCTTATGGGAGAGACACCTCTAGTGAACTCGTGGACCCCGGTCCAATTCTCTTTACTGAAATACAATCCATCGCAATACTTGTTTTTACTCGTTTTCCTGCAAACAATCATCTTCCACACAATACGGTTAATCCTTTGTTACAGCAAGCCGGTGAGATTGACAACCTCCACTGTTTCGTTGGGGCAAAGTAGTTTGGTTGTGTTGTGCGAGTTCCACGTTGGCGCCGGAATCTCCGGTGTTGCGCCGCACTACATCCCGCCGCCATCAACCTTCAACGTGCTTCTTGGCTCCTCCCGGTTCGATAAACCTTGGTTTCTTTCCGAGGGAAAACTTGCTGCTGTGCTCATCATACCTTCCTCTTGGGGTTGCCCAACGAACGTGTGAAATACACGCCATCAAGCATATTTTCTCGGCGCCGTTGTCGGGGAGATCAAGACACGCTGCAAGGGGAGTCTCCACTTCTCAATCTCTTTACTTTGTTTTTGTCTTGCTTTATTTTATTTACTACTTTGTTTGCTGCACTAAATCAAAATACAAAAAAATTAGTTGCTAGTTTTACTTTATTTGCTATCTTGTTTGCTATATCGAAAACACAAAAAAAAATTTTAGTTTACTTGCATTTACTTTACTTATTTCATCATGTTTCCTTTTGATTTTACCACAAAGAACATACCGGTAGGACGTGGGTCTATAGTCTGGAGAAATAATATAGAAGAATTCTTCAACCATGTTAGTACCATTGAAAATTTTGAAGATAGACACTTGGTAGATCTTGCGCCTACTTATGAAATTGCTGCTGCGCATTTAGTTCGCTTGTTGGAAACTAAATTTGTTAATCTTAATCCTATAATCCAACACATGTTTTTCACACTTGGTGATATGGAAGAAGGGGAAAAGAAAGATTTTGTATTAGAAACCCTTCTTAGAGAATTTGGTGGTCTAGCAAGAGAAGCTAGAAAGGTGTTTGCTAAATTTAATATGCTTGGTTCTCCTACTAATTTTGTTAGTCTCCTTGAAAAGATGGATATGGATAGAATAAGATACACTAATAATATTGATGATGGAGGGAGATCAAAGCACCAATACCATGTAAGCTCCTAGCTATGAATGACGCACTAGAAAATAACTATGCTTGGCTTGTTCCTGAAAATTTGTTTGATGAGAGTAGCACGCCTAAGACTAATGAAAAGGGAGATGCTGAAACTTATGTATCTAATATAATATGCCTGGTTGAGAAAAGCCCACACCCCGCTGTAGAAGTACCACCCTTCGATAATACTTGATACACACTTTCTGCGCCTAGCTGAAAGGCGTTAAAGAAAAGCGCTTATGGGAGACAACCCATGTTTTTACCTACAGTACTTTGTTTTTATTTTGTGTCTTGGAAGTTGTTTACTACTGTAGCAACCTCTCCTTATCTTAGTTTTGTGTTTTGTTGTGCCAAGTTAAGCCGTTGATAGAAAAGTAAGTACTAGATTTGGATTACTGCGCAGTTCCAGATTTCTTTGCTGTCACGAATCTGAGCCCACTGCCCTGCAGGAAGCTCAGAAAATTATGCCAATTTACGTGCATGATCCTCAGATATGTACGCAACTTTCATTCAATTTGAGCATTTTCATTTGAGCAAGTCTGGTGCCATTTTAAAATTCGTCAATACGAACTGTTCTGTTTTGACAGATTCTGCCTTTTATTTCGCATTGCCTCTTTCGCTATGTTGGATGAATTTCTTTGATCCACTAATGTCCAGTAGCATTATGCAATGTCCAGAAGTGTTAAGAATGATTGTGTCACCTCTGAATATGTCAATTTATATTGTGCACTAACCCTCTAATGAGTTGTTTCGAGTTTGGTGTGGAGGAAGTTTTCAAGGGTCAAGAGAGGAGTATGATGCAACATGATCAAGAAGAGTGAAAGCTCTAAGCTTGGGGATGCACCGCGGTTCACCCCTGCATATATCAAGAAGACTCAAGCGTCTAAGCTTGGGGATGCCCAAGGCATCCCCTTCTTCATCAACAAATTATCATGTTCCTCCCCTGAAACTACATTTTTATTCGGCCACATCTTATGTGCTTTTTCTTGGAGCGTCGGTTTGTTTTTGTTTTTGTTTTGTTTGAATAAAATGGATCCTAGCATTCACTTTATGGGAGAGATACACACTCCGCTGTAGCATATGGACAAATATGTCCTTGGTTTCTACTCATAGTATTCATGGCGAAGTTTCTCCTTCGTTAAATTGTTATATGGTTGGAATTGGAAAATGATACATGTAGTAATTGCTATAAATGTCTTGGGTAATGTGATACTTGGCAATTGTTGTGCTCATGTTTAAGCTCTTGCATCATATGCTTTGCACCCATTAATGAAGAAATACATAGAGCATGCTAAAATTTGGTTTGCATAATTGGTCTCTCTAAGGTCTAGATAATTTCTAGTATTGAGTTTGAACAACAAGGAAGACGGTGTAGAGTCTTATAATGTTTTCAATATGTCTTTTATGTGAGTTTTACTGTACCGTTCATCCTTGTGTTTGTTTCAAATAGCCTTGCTAGCCTAAACCTTGTATCGAGAGGGAATACTTCTCATGCATCCAAAATACTTGAGCCAACCACTATGCCATTTGTGTCCACCATACCTACCTACTACATGGTATTTTCCAGCCATTCCAAAGTAAATTGCTTGAGTGCTACCTTTAAAATTCCATCATTCACCTTTGCAATATATAGCTCATGGGACAAATAGCTTAAAAACTATTGTGGTATTGAATATGTAATTATGCACTTTATCTCTTATTAAGTTGCTTGTTGTGCGATAACCATGTTTATCGGGGAACGCCATCAACTCATTGTTGAATTTCATGTGAGTTGCTATGCATGTTCGTCTTGTCCGAAGTAAGGGCGATCTACACCGAGTTGAATGGTTTGAGCATGCATATTGTGAGAGAAGAACATTGGGCCGCTAACTAAAGCCATGTTCCATGGTGGAAGTTTCAGTTTTGGACAAATATCCTCAAATCTCTAATGAGAAAAGAATTAATTGTTGTCAAATGCTTAAAGCATTAAAAGAGGAGTCCATTATCTGTTGTCTATGTTGTCCCGGTATGGATGTCTAAGTTGAGAATAATCAAAAGCGAGAAATCCAAATGCGAGCTTTCTCCTTAGACCTTTGTACGAAGCGGCATAGAGGTACCCCTTTGTGATACTTGGTTAAAGCATATGTATTGCGGTGATAATCCGGGTAGTCCAAGCTAATTAGGACAAGGTGCGGGCACTATTAGTACACTATGCATGAGGCTTGCAACTTATAAGATATAATTTACATGATGCATATGCTTTATTACTACCGTTGACAAAATTGTTTCATGTTTTCAAAATCAAAGCTCTAGCACAAATATAGCAATCGATGCTTTTCCTCTATGAGGACCATTCTTTTACTTTCAATGTTGAGTCAGTTCACCTATTTCTCTCCACCTCAAGAAGCAAACACTTGTGTGAACTGTGCATTGATTCCTACATATTCGCTTATTGCACTTATTATATTACTCTATGTTGACAATATCCATGAGATATACATGTTACAAGTTGAAAGCAACCGCTGAAACTTAATCTTCTTTTGTGTTGCTTCAATACCTTTACTTTGAATTATTGCTTTATGAATTAACTCTTATGCAAGACTTATTGATGCTTGTCTTGAAGTGCTATTCATGAAAAGTCTTTGCTTTATGATTCACTTGTTTACTCATGTCATACACATTGTTTCGATCGCTGCATTCACTACATATGCTTTACAAATAGTATGATCAAGATTATGATGGCATGTCACTCCGGAAATTATCTTTGTTATCGTTTTACCTGCTCGGGACGAGCGAACTAAGCTTGGGGATGCTGATACGTCTCCAACGTATCGATAATTTCTTGTGTTCCATGCCACATTATTGATGTTATCTACATGTTTTATGCACACTTTATGTCATATTCGTGCATTTTTCGGAACTAACCTATTAACAAGATGCCGAAGTGCCGATTCTTTGTTTTCGCTGTTTTTGGTTTCAGAAATCCTAGTAAAGAAATATTCTCGGAATTGGACGAAATAAAAGCCCGGAGGCCTATTTTCTCACGAAGCTTCCGGAAGACCGAAGACGAGACGAAGAGGGGCCACGGGGGAGCCAAACCCTAGGGCGGCGCGGCCCCCTTGGCCGCGCGGCCCCGTGGTGTGGGCCCCCGTGCCGCCTCTCGACTTGCCCTTCCGCCTACAAATAGCCTCCGTGACGAAACCCCCGCACCGAGAGCCACGATACGGAAAACATTACCGAGACGCCGTCGCCGCCGATCCCATCTCGGGGGATCCCGGAGATCGCCTCCGGCACCCTGCCGGAGAGGGGATTCATCTCCCGGAGGACTCTACACCGCCATGGTCGCCTCCGGAGTGATGAGTGAGTAGTCTACCCCCGGACTATGGGTCCATAGCAGTAGCTAGATGGTTGTCTTCTCCCCATTGTGCTATCATTGTCGGATCTTGTGAGCTGCCTATCATGATCAAGATCATCTATATGTAATTCTATATGTTGCGTTTGTTGGGATCCGATGAATAGAGAATACTTGTTATGTTGATTATCAAAGTTATGCTTATGTGTTGTTTATGATCTTGCATGCTCTCCGTTACTAGTAGATGCTCTGGCCAAGTAGATGCTTGTAACTCCAAGAGGGAGTACTTATGCTCGATAGTGGGTTCATGCCCGCATTGACACCGGGACGATGACGAGAAAGTTCTAAGGTTGTGTTGTGCTCGTTGCCACTAGGGATAAAACATTGATGCTATGTCTAAGGATGTAGTTGTTGATTACATTACGCACCATACTTAATGCAATTGTCTGTTGCTTGCAACTTAATACTGGAGGGGGTTCGGATGATAACCTCGAAGGTGGACTTTTTAGGCATAGATGCGATTGGATGGCGGTCTATGTACTTTGTCGTAATGCCCAATTAAATCTCACTATACTCATCATGATATGTATGTGCATTGTCATGCTCTCTTTATTTGTCAATTGCCCAATCGTAATTTGTTCACCCAACATGCTCGTTCGTCTTATGGGAGAGACACCTCTAGTGAACCGTGGACCCCGGTCCAATTCTCTTTACTCGAAATACAATCTCATCGCAATACTTGTTTTTACTCGTTTTCTCTGCAAACAATCATCTTCCACACAATACGGTTAATCCTTTGTTACAGACAAGCCGGTGAGATTGACAACCTCACTGTTTCGTTGGGGCAAAGTAGTTTGGTTGTGTTGTGCAGGTTCCACGTTGGCGCCGGAATCTCCGGTGTTGCGCCGCACTACATCCCGCCGCCATCAACCTTCAACGTGCTTCTTGGCTCCTCCTGGTTCGATAAACCTTGGTTTCTTTCTGAGGGAAAACTTGCTGCTGTGCTCATCATACCTTCCTCTTGGGGTTGCCCAACGAACGTGTGAAATACACGCCATCACCTGGGTATTTGTGCACTCAAAGGACTTGTGTCCTTGTGTTCTGCACTTGAAGCATGTGAGATTTGAAGGTCCCGTAGAAGCCTTTGAGGAGGCGGTTGAAGTCACCGGTTGCTTCATGCGACTTTGGATACTCATTTGCTTGGATGGTGCAGAGGAAATGGATGGCTCGGCACTTGTTGTAGGAGCGGTTGTAGCAAGCTTGGAGGTGAAGTAGGACTTGGACTTGGTGAACTTGATGTCCTCATTGACTTGACGCTCGGCCTTGGACGCTTGGTGTACCAACTCAACCATGTTGGAGTATGATTGGAACTCCACAATTCTCTTGATGGGATAGTTTAGACCATTCTCGGATTCTTGGATGTTGGCTCGCATCATAGTCAACTCCATCTCCTTATAGAGCTCCTCAACGGTCTTGGTGCCTTTTTTCAATTTTTGGAGTTTGTTGAAGAGTTCGGTCATGTAGTGAGCGGGCACAAAGCGAGCTTGCATCTACTATTTCATCTCTTCCCAAGTGTCAATGGGGGCTCACCCTTTCATCCCTTAGAGTGACAATTTTCTCCCAATAAGTGTTTGCATAATCTTCAAATTCAAGTGATGCCATGGCCACCTTCTTTGCACCGGAGTAGTTGTGGATGCGGAATATCTTGTCAACCTTGAGGGCCCATGAGAGGTAGGCTTCGGCGTCGTCTTCACTCTTGAACTTGGGCATGTGGAATTTGAGCTTGCTATACATATTTTCTTCATCCTCCAAGTTCCTTCGGAGAGGTCTCATGCCTTCATCTCTTTCCAGTTGTGGTGGATGAGGAGGTCTTCCGCGGCCAACCATAATATTGGGTTGGCGTTCCACTTGCACACTTGCTTCTCTTGGTGCGCGATGACGGTGTTGATGAAGATCTTGGTGATGTCCGTGGTTGGCATCCTCATCTTCGGCATTCGCCAGGTCTCCTCTTCCATTTTTGTTGTGGCGTGGATGATTCCGGAGGTCACGCCAGGGTTGATCTTGATGACCTTGGTCTTGAGCATCAATGTGTGGCTCGCGATAAGGAGTCGGGTCCATGTTGAGTATGACGTTGTCGTGGGGTTGGTCGTCACGCCCATGGTGGGCATGGCGATCATGTGGATGGCGGTCATGGTGTGGTACTTCGTCTTGATGAGGACGCTAATTTGGGCGAGCATGTCGATGAATCTCTCCTCGCCTTGAGCTGGTGCGTGAGTCTTCATGGCAATCATGGTGTGGATGAAGTCGATGAGAGTCTTCGCGCCCTGAGTTGGAGCTTGATGACGTGTGACAACCATGGGAGTAGTAATCTTGTGAAGAGCTTGATGATGATGATGTAGAGCGGTGACGGTGACGGCGACGGCGACCCAATTTGTTGATGGCGCCGCTCGAGGCTATTCATGCGCCGCTCCATTTTCGCATCATTGGCTGCCATTTGGCCATTCAAGTTGCTTGTGGCTTCTCGAAGTAGGGTCATATCTTGGTTGACGATGGTGAAGTTGTGGGCCACTTCTTCATATTGCTCGTCAATGCGCGTCTCGAACAAGGCGAGCTGCTCCTTGAACTCTTGGCATTGTGTCCAAAGATTGTGTTGGGTAGCCAACCTCTCGGTGTTGCGGAGGACTCCATCTTTCCTCTTGCCTCGTATCCGTTCCTATCCATGATGTGAAGACAAAAGCTAGGTTGTGTATGTTAGTGGAAGGCAACTACCTTCAAGTCTCACCTTGGAATGATGGAATTGGGTCCACTAACGAAACCAAGAGAAAAACCAATTTGTATTGGGTTACACACGCAACAACACAAGCAAAAGCTAGAAAGTATGGTGGTAGGTGAGTATGGTGGAAAGCCAAGAGACGAAATCCGAAATCAAGTGTATTGTTAAAAGTGGTTAAGCTCCAAAAATCAAATGTCCAAATGGTGACCACGGAAACACGAATGATGTGGAACACACACACACGAGATGATCGGGGTTAGTGCGACCAAGGAATGAGCGGAAAAACAAGATGGTCTACAAAGACCAGCTCGGCATCACACTAACACAAGAAGAGCTCAAAGCTTGAGTTGCAAATTGGGAGACAACAAGATTCACATGCGGCCTCTCTTCTCTTCTCTCTCTTTTGCTTAAAAGCTTTTTACTCTTTTGTATATGGTGGCACTTGCACTCGTTTGCTCTTTTTGTGTATTTTCCGGCTTTTCACACACTATGATGGTGTTAGCCTTGCTTTTGCTATGTTTCCACACGAGTGTATTGCTTATAAGCTTCACTCCCCACTACACACACAACCTCACAATCGGAGCCACATCCAATGTCTCGCAACACTTCATAAGCAATGCTCGATAGGATAGGTCGCAAAAGGAAGAGGGGCTACAAGGCAATGCAAGTTATACCTAGATGGTTTGTAGGCGGTGATGTTCACTCAACTTGCGATGGTGGTGGTGGTGGGTGTCAAAGTACGTTTGGAGATCCGGGGTGCCGAGGTTGTCTTCGTTTTTGCATCTTCGCTGCGGTGGTAGTGGATACAACTAAGGCACTCAAAACCAGTAACCAAACACAAAGGTGAAATCGTGGTCGAATTTGGGTTTGGGGAGCAGTTTCTGGCTCCTGGCGACAGTGCCAGCCTTGGGGCGGTGGCGAGTGCTCGGCACCGGCGAGGGCGGCAGGTGTCGGTCCCTGATGAACATCACGAACTTGTTCTTCGTGAAATGGACCCAAATTCAACCAAAACAACGAAATCGAAGAAATTGACGGCTAGAAACGCAAGGCAAAGGTAGATCAACCCTAGGGACACGAAATCAATGGACCAAAACCACTCAAAACTCAACAAAATCGCAGATCTGACCAAAGGCAATTAAGGGCTTTTTTGGGTTTCTTTTGGAAAAATTTTAGAGGTGAAATTGGGTGGGTGGAGGGTCAAATCCGTGGTAACCAAGAGCTTCTGATACCATATGATGAGGCCTTAGGGCTAGGATGTGCCCAGATCTCATGAATTTGACCAAGTTTATGGATGGAAAAGGTGGAAGAGGAAGAAGAACACAAGATCCAAACCACAAACACACACAAACCCAATACAAACCAATTATACTCCCTTGGTAGGTTAGACCAAACCAATAGAATCAATCCTTCGAGAGACCCTTAGGTAGAATCCAAGAAGAGAAAGATTGGGGGATGAGATCCACTCTAGAACTTGGATGAGAGAGGGGTGGCCCTAGAATCATCCATGAAGAGAGTAAGATTCCACAAGAGTGCCTTGATACAAAGAACTATGGTTATAGGGAGACAAAGCTCAAGTTTCTTCTCAAATCATTGTCTAACCCTAATCTAGGTGGGGAATGAGATACATACAGTCCAGATTCGGAGCAGGGGTAACTTAGTCATTTGTACGAAATAAACAAAGCCACAAGATTATAATGGATGGTTCAGATGAAGTTGACTTTGGTGGGACCGGCAGTGCCGGGGTGCTCCGGCCGGCAGTGCCGGCGTGCCCTAGCCGGCAGTGTCGGCGTGCTCGGGCGGCAGTGCCGGGGTGTCGTGGCCAGCAGTGCCGGGGTGTGCCCAGCGGCAGTGCCGGCCTGTAGGGGGCGGCAGGTGCCGGCCCCGGGCCGTGGCCTCCAGCTGAAGTGGTTCTCCTTCTCCTTCCTTGTCCGGTGTTGGGCCACCCTTGGCGTACTCCTCTCGAGGCTCATATGTGATGACACATAGAACATTGGCATGAGGTAGCATTTCATCCAAAGTAGTGTTGAGGTCGAGTGTAGAGAGGATTGAGTTCACCTTGACATGTAGAGCTTTCACTCGGGATCGAGTCATTGGTCCACTTGGGGGACTAGTTGGCCTTGGTGTAGTGTCGTCCTTGGGCGGGGCTACATCACTTTTTCCATTAGCTGCTGGTGAATCATGAAACCATCATCTTTTATAATTTATCATATATAATTGTGGAAAGAATATATGAGCCAAATTACGGAAAGGAACGTTTGGTTTGCTACCTTATTCTTCTTGATGGTACTCTTTTAACTCATTTGAGTTATTTTACTTTTTCTTGTTTTGGGTGGCAGTGGTAATCTCCAATCAAGTGGTGCCCCAAGTGGACGGCAATGCGATGCTATACAAAGTCTACCCTGTTGATGAAGAAAACCTTAGCCGCAAGCACAAGTCTAAGTGACAAGGTATTAACTTGTCAATGCCTAAAGAACAGACTTAGGGTTTCATAATAAGTAGAGAGCAAGTAGAGCTCGAAGGTTTCAGCCGACAAAGATGTTCTGACTAAGTTACGGTAGCTTTGTTGACAATTGATTCGATCCTTTTCTCTTCCCTCGGCTTCCCTTTATATAGGAGGTGGAGCTGAGGGATTTCGTGCCATATAAGTTACAAACTGCGAGAAGGCGTATTTGGCCTTTCCCATATTGTTACATAATTCCTAATACAACTCTATATTCTTTATCTGAAATTCTCTGGGCTTCTGGACCTTCAAAGCTTTGGGTCGTGGGCCTCACAACCTTGCCAGATAACCCGGGTGCTTTATTCGGCACGCCTATCGGCATGGCTATAGGCTATGTCACTAAGACCTGGTGTGGCAATATCAACGGCAGTCTTCATGGTGAGTGATGTCTTGTCAAAATTTGTAATTTTCTCCTATATCTTGTATTTTCGCCATTTAAAATCCGCAACAATCGTGTGGGCACTTTATTTTGTAATTCTACTGCTAAGTTTTTGTCTTTTAGTAGTCGTTCTTTTGTAAGGGTGTTATTCAAAAACCTACCAGGGATGAGTTTAACTACCAGCAGTTCGTGCCGTCGCCTTTGGGGGGTGATGGAAATGTCGACACCATTGGGAGCAGCATCCTCAATGCCAAGATGTTGTGAAAGGCCGTGTCAATGTCATTTTTGTACATGGTCTGGATATCAGCCAGGTTGTTACATACCAATGTGGATTTGGTCATCGATCCAGAGGGTTGTTCTTCAGTACCGATCATGTTGCGCGTTATGTGTTCAAGGCTAGTATGTTGCATTACGTCCATGTTATACAAAGTATCCAACTGACATCATTTTACAGCAATCTACGAAAATACTATTGCAATCCTTGTAAGCTAATCAAATACAAGTATCATACTTTGCACAAGATGATCTGGAAAAGAAGCATTGTCGCCTACAAATAAATGTCACAGTTTAGAGACAGGTTCCTGGAACCTCAAAAACATGCAGGTGAGGTTTTATTCAATCCTCCGATGTAACAATGCTGTCATCTTTCATCCACCGTTCCGATTCTCATCTAAAAAAGTGTTCAGTTCTCCCTACCAGGAGCCCTGCTGTGGACTCATGTATTATGGAGTGAGAGGTGGGAAAGGAATCGGAGGGTGGAGAACTTCAAGACCACGGGGCCTGGCCGCTGGAGCAGCATACTGCAAGCCTGTGTTGTGCACATCTGTCATTGATTAGAGAGAAACGGGTCAGTCTTCCAATGTCAACTTGGATGTAACACAGCAAAGAGACTAAGACATGAGCCCTTTGGTCTGACAGGTGCAAATGTTCACCGGAGACAATGCTCTTTCTCAGACCTTTTCATAAGCTATCATTTCCTTTCATTCAAGGGGAAGATAGAACAGGGAAAGAAAACATTCAGCAGTCATGACAATTCATAATATGTTGATATGAAACAAACAAACTAGTTCCCTAGAATTACATAACACACATCAGCACCTAGCAGCTACCTGGGAATCAAATAAATGCAGCTGCTGGAACTTCAGGCCTTCAGGGCGCCCATGCTCCTTTAAGAAGGTTTGCACATTCTTTTGGATACTTGGGGCTCCTCTTCTTTAGCTATGTTTGTATTATGAATTCCTAATTATAATGTATAACAGTTGAGGTGCTACATTTTCGAATCTGATTGTGCAGATTTTTGCTTTTCCAGTTATCAGTTACTCAATTCCATAAATAACTAGTACGAAAAACAGTAGCAAAATATTTAGAGCCATCGCCTGATCTCACTCTCAATTTCTCTGTAGAGATTATTTAACAGAGGCCACATTTTCTAGGGAGATAATGTTTGTACCCTGGATTTTCGTTCTGTAGACAAATACGGAGTGCATAAAGGAATTTCTTATTTTACTAAACTTTTCTTTGAACTGACGTGGATGTTTCGATGATTTGTGGTTCTTAGCAGCTAGCCCACATCAGTAGGTACCTTCTCCTAGGATGCTTCGGGGTCGACGTGCCTGGCAGCGAGATTGGTGGCGGCGCCTCTCGATGTTGCGGTGGCGTAGAACTGGTGGCGGTCTAGGTCGCCGGCGATGCAAAACTAGCCCGACCTGTTGGCGGCGGCAGTCGCCCGCGATGCAGCACAAGACCGACTTGGTGGCGGCGTCGCTCGGCCGGCGATGCGAGGATGCGGCCGATCCGGTGGCGGCGGCGGCGGTCGCCCTCGATGCGGGACGGGGTATCGATGTGCCGGCGCGGTCGCCCTCAATGCAGACGAGCTGTGGCGTTTCTCGCGTAGAGCTTAGCGTCCCCGGCCTTGAGCGCTCTCATATGCAATTGTTGGGCCAGGCCACAAATACCAGTCTTATTTTTTTCTATTACTAGTAAAGGTGCACGTGCCACGCACGTCTAATATATAAAAGCAAAAGAGCTTCTTGTTGATCCAGCTTTTTCTACCCCTGATTTTTTACCGAAATTACAACACTGCCACCGCTTAAGTGAAGAAAAACGATTCGTTTTTTATGTTTCTTCGTCCATATCATCGCCTGGCCGTCGAAGTGGGCCATGAACTTTCCCGAACGCGGCCCAACCCAGCCAACGCCTGCACCATCGCGCTCTACACCCCTATCAACGTTACCCCGAGCCCCCTATGGCCCATTGCGTTTCTTGACGTATACGAGTAGGACATGTTCGGATGAATTTCGAAAAAAGAGATCCTTTATAATCCAATCCAATGAGCAGAAATAAAGATCGAGATCAAAGTTCGTTGCCGTCGAAATTTATGAAGTATCGGAATTCAACAGCTCCCGCTGGTGGAAGTCATGGTCCAGCTAGATCCGTGGAAACCGTGGTTGAGCACCTCCAAAGCGCCGGCGCCGTGTATGGGGGATATGGAGTGCAAGGATGCCACCGTCGGGCACGACGACGGCACAGAATAGGAGGAGCATGGTCGTATGGACGGTGACATGCCCTCCGTCAGATCCAACGCTATGGGATGCAGGAGTTCTTCGTCCAATTCGAACTTAGACGCTGCGTCACAGATTGGGACCCTGATTACTTGCCCGAAGAACCTGCGCCTTTAATGTCAGAGATAATACAGATGGGTCGTGGCAACAATGGACGTCACAGCTAGAACGAATTTCGGGATTTCCTCAGCTTAATAATTATTTTGGACTGTGATTTCGGGTATTCCTGATGGGGGAAGTGGCTGAAGCATTCTACTGGAGACAAAGCACAGTGGCAATGTTGATGTGAACCGTCGCTCTGTTCTTGGAATCCGAAGGAGATGAATGATGAATGATTCAAAAGTTGGATAAATGTGTTGCCTTCAAAGCTAATTAATATGGAATTCCTTTGTTCAGGACATTAGACAAGGTAGTGGTCGATGCCTGGTGAATCAATCTTCTCTACTAGTTTCTATAACCCGGAGGGATATACTCACTGAATAGTCTGAATTTGCTGAAGCTGTTAAGAGCATCTTCACCGGCGGCCCGATAGCGTTTTAGGGGCCGGTAGCGAATATGCGCTCACACCGGTGCGCCCCAAACGGCGCGGTGCTTTTTGAGCCCAATAGAAGCGCTGGCAACCCCATGCCGGCCCCTTGGCGAAGGGCGCGAATCGGCGCGCCGGCGCCTCGCGGAACGACGGTTTTCGCGGGTGGGGGCGCCTTGTCAGCGAGAGGACGTGGCGGTTCGCATCGGAAACGACACGGGGAGGTTGGTTGTCGCCGTTAATGGCCTCCTGCGCGGAAACCCAAGCGGCGAGGGTGGCGACTGGCCACTCGGCGTCCACCTACCTTTCCCACGCGCCTTCAATACACGTCCGCCGCCTCCCTTAAAACCCTAGCGGCGCACACTTCACTCTGTTCCCCGCCTTCCAACTCTAACCGCCGTCGTCCAATCGCCGTGCAAACCTCCCACGCACCCCGTCGACGATGGCGCACGACAACGAGGCCGGCGGCAGCGGCGGCGTGCTCCGCTCGTTGCAGCTCAGCCTCGACGAGGCTGACGTACTGTACTGGCACCGCATCCCCGTGTCAGTACAGTACAAACTGCCGCACGACTGGCACTTCTCCAACGGCGGATTCGCCGTGCCACGGTCGCCACCGCCAGGACCATAGACGTGGGCCCTCGCCAGGGAACGGCGGAGCATCATGACGCCGGAGGAGAGGAACTTGCCGGACAACGCGGTCGATAGTACAACCTGGGCACGGCGTTTCGAAGATGAGTGCACCATCGAGCTCGCGCGGGCGACCGACCGCTCGCGCGACCTCTTCGACACCGTCGGTAGACGGGCTGCGACGTTGACACAACCATTCGCCTGTACGGCTTCCGCCAGCGCGTCCGTGGCGACAGGCAACGGGACACGCTGTACTTCCCGTAGGCGGCGTGCATGGCGCCGGCAGCGTCGACTCTGCAGAGGGCACCGGAAAGGACCGCGGCGTGCGGAAGCTCGCGCACCGGATCGTCATCTGTCATCGCACGCACGCACTCGGCCGCGCCCGCGCCTCCTTCCGGAGGCGTCGTCATCCACGATGAGGCGAAGTGCGCATCCTCTGCTCCGGCCCGTCGGATGACGGGGTCGGGCCGCCGCCCCCGCGTCAAGGAGGAGGACGCCGCGGCCTCGCCACCACTTCCGCCGGCGAAGAAGAAATGGTGGGAGAAAGAGGCGGAGGTGCAGGCATCCCTCCGTGGTGACGACGACGAGGAGGAATTCCTCGGCCTAAAGTGCATGGTCGGCCACTCTGTCGACGAGGACTACCGGCATATTACGTTGGACCTGCGGCAGGCGGCGGTGTGGTCCGCCAGGGATCACGACGCCAACTTCGTCGACCTCATCGGACCATCGGAGCTGCCGGCGCCAAAGGAGGAGAAGGCCGACGAGGAGGAGGCCGACAAGGACGACAGCTGGTCCTTCGGGGCATCCAACGACGACGGCGACGAGCTAGACTTCAGCACCTTCGACTCCCAGCACCGCTAGATGTTTTTTTAGTTTTTTAGTTTAAATTCACCTTAAATTTGTACAAATTTCGTTCGAACTTCGTATGATTATCATTTTTAAAATTTGATTTTAACTTTCAAAATCTATCGGGACCGCCGGTTTGGAGGCGCCGGTGTGGGAGCAGCATCCCTAATAGAGGATGCTATACCGGCGCCCCCTATACACCCCTGCCGGCGCTTATTTAGGGGCCGCTGGTGGAGATGCTCTCATGACCTACACTGCATGATGTCCTTGGGCGCTGGACCAATTGAGTTAGAGAATGACTGTTATGATGCTGTACTGGAATGCAGCCGGCGCTGGCCAGCTGGATGCTGCTACTAGATGTGTTCGGGAAAAAAGGTTTTTGCTAACGTTGTTTGTGCTTTGCAATTTTTTGTACCAAATCTTTCTCATCTAATCTTTCATTTGCTTTTAATTTTAGTTTTAGTTGATTTCAAATTGTAATGTGCAAATTTTACCATAGCTACGTCATTTTTGTTGTACTGAAATACAAGAAAATAATAAATAATAATAGAATACTAATATAAATTTAAACCTAATATACCACAAAGCATACCCACTGGTCTCAAAAAGGACTTCATCGACAGGTCATTCATGGACAATTGCTCGCAAAGTGCCGCAGCGAATGTCTTTATCGAGATCCTAAATGTGAGCATCAGGAATTACATCGTGTTTAGTGACCTTATAGGGAGGTTGGGTAGTCGAAGAAGACGGTGTGCGACCACAAGCACAATAAGCGCTACGACCACTTCATTGACCACCAAGAGATGGAGGTAGCTATTGGTGACATGAAGAGTAGCTACACAACAGCGCTCAAACATGTTATGAACTCAATGCATCCGGTGACCGTTAACTGTTGCAATGCATTTTTTCCCGGTGCATCGCACGGGCAATTTTCCTAGTATATTACAAACAGGAAACTTCAAATTGTTTCAACGTCCATGTCAGTTTACATGTAGATGTAGATCTCATCCCATTCCATGATATATTCTCTATGAGTTCTCAAATTGTGAAAGTCTGTGGAGAACTGGAGGTACTAAGGCCGTAATGATCCTTGCTGAGCGAATGTCCCTTCGATCATACTTATAGTAAGATTTATTTTCTTTTCATATTAATGATGCTACTAAGGAATCATGGAACAATTTTTCCATAGCCCCGAACTTATCTTTCCTTTATTAAACCACATGTGCCAGCGGGAAAAAGGTACTCCCTCCTAAAAAAGCTTACCAACTTCATCTAGACGCGGAATAGGGGGAGTACATACATAACCATAACACATACACGTGTGTAATACTATATCAAATTACAGTTTTCACCCCAATTACGCTGTGAGGCCATTCTCAAGGAGCTCGAATCTAACAGGGCACTCTTACCTGGCAACCACGACGACAATCTTCAACACTGCGCTGCATGTTCACCCTCCGTGTCACTCCCGTTGACGAATGATGCTGACAAGTAACTAAACCAAATTAAAATCATATAATGCTTCCTAACTGTATACTCTTGTCGAACACATGTACACCCATCAAATAAACACAAGGCGCATATTCTGAAAGGCTTTTTCGGATCTAAGATTTAAAAAATACACTATGCACAAATTCTAGTCAGTTAAAAGTTTTATTTTACTTTC
>NC_061510.1:265490158-265502514 GCF_022539505.1 Lolium rigidum | reverse complement strand
TTACTAGTGGTGGTAATAGTCCAAACTTTAGCTACATTTTCCTTTTTAGCTAGTTTTTCATTTTCTTCTCTATCCCACCTAGCACGCAGCCTCAGCCATTAATCTTATATTCTCATTAATTCTAACTTGGATGGCATTTGCTGTAGTAACAATTTTATTTTCAATATCCCTATTAGGCATAACTTTCGATTTCAAAAGATCAACATCGTAGGCAAGACTATCAACTCTAGAAGCAAGAATATCAATTTTATTGAGCTTTTCCTCAACGTATTTGTTAAAAGCAGCTTGTGTACTAATAAATTCTTTAAGCATGGCTTCAAGTCCAGGGGTGTATTCCTATTATTGTTGTAAGAATTCCCATAAGAATTAGCATAACCGTTCCCATTATTATAAGGATATGG
Source organism: Lolium rigidum (assembly GCF_022539505.1). Classification (NCBI taxonomy): domain Eukaryota; kingdom Viridiplantae; phylum Streptophyta; class Magnoliopsida; order Poales; family Poaceae; genus Lolium; species Lolium rigidum. The sequence continues at coordinate 265,502,113 of NC_061510.1, read as the reverse complement.
CCTATAGTTATTACTAGAATTGTTCCGATAAGCATTGTTGTTGAAATTATTATTTTTAATGAAGTTTACATCAACATGTTCTTCTTGGGCAACCAACGAAGCTAATGGAACATTATTAGGATCAACATTAGTCCTATCATTCGCAAGCATAGACATAATAGCATCAACCTTATCATTCAAGGAAGAGGATTCTTCAACATGAATTTACCTTCTTACCTTGTGGAGCTCTTTCCGTGTGCCATTCGTAGTTATTAACCATCATATTATCAAGAAGCTTTGTTGCTTCACCAAGAGTGATGGACATAAAGGTACCTCCAGCAGCTGAATCCAATAAATTCCGCGAAGAAAAATTTAGTCCTGCATAGAAGGTTTGGATGATCATCCAAGTAGTCAGTCCATGGGTGATACGTCTCCGACGTATCGATAATTTCTTATGTTCTATGCCATATTATTGATGATACCTACATGTTTTATGCACACTTTATGTCATATTCGTGCATTTTCTGGAACTAACCTATTAACAAGATGCCGAAGTGCCGGCTCTCGTTTTCTCGCTGTTTTTGGTTTCGTAAATCCTAGTAACGAAATATTCTCTGAATTGGACGAAATCAAGACCCGTGGTCCTATTTTTCCCGAGCCTTCCGAACACCCGAGAGCCGCCGTAGGGAAGCCCTCGGGGGTCCCACACCACACCCGGCGCGGCCGGGAGGGGCCGCGCCGCCCTATGGTGTGGGCCCCCCCAGGCCCCCTCCGAGGCTGCCCTTCCGCCTATTTAAAGCCTCCGTCGAGAAATCCCTGATACGAAAAACCACGATACGGAAAACCTTACTGAGACGCCGCCGCCGCCGATCCCATCTCGGGGGATTCTGGAGATCTCCTCCGCACTCGCCGGGAGAGGGGATTCATCTCCCCGGAGGACTCTACACCGCCATGGTCGCCTCCGGAGTGATGAGTGAGTAGTTCACCCCGGACTATGGGTCCATAGCAGTAGCTAGATGGTTGTCTTCTCCTCATTGTGCTTCATTGTTGGATCTTGTGAGCTGCCTAACATGATCAAGATCATCTATCTCGTAATTCTATATGTTGTGTTTGTCGGGATCCGATGGATAGAGAATACCATGTCATGTTAATTATCAAGTTATTACACATGTGTTGTTTATGATCTTGCATGCTCTCCGTTTCTAGTAGAGGCTCGGCCAAGTTTTTACTTTTAACTCCAAGAGGGAGTACTTATGCTCGATAGTGGGTTCATGCCCGCATTGACACCGGGACAATGGCATGAAAGTTCTAAGGTTGTGTTGTGCTGTTGCCACTAGGGATAAAACATTGGCGCTATGTCCGAGGATGTAGTTGTTGATTACATTACGCACCATACTTAATGCAATTGTCTGTTGCTTTGCAACTTAATCCTGGAGGGGGTTCGGATGATAACCTCGAAGGTGGACTTTTTAGGCATAGATGCGGTTGGATGGCGGTCTATGTACTTTGTCGTAATGCCCAATTAAATCTCACTATACTTATCATGTCATGTATGTGCATTGTTATGCCCTCTCTATTTGTCAATTGCCCGATCGTAATTTGTTCACCCAACATGCTTTTATCTTATGGGAGAGACACCTCTAGTGAACCTGTGGACCCCGGTCCATTCTTTAATACTCAAATACAAATCTGCCGCAATACTTGTTTTTACTATTTTCTCTCGCAAACAATCATCTTCCACACAATACGGTTAATCCTTTGTTACAGCAGAGCCGGTGAGATTGACAACCTCATCTGTTTCGTTGGGGCAAAGTACTTTGGTTGTGTTGTGCGAGGTTCCACGTTGGCGCCGAATCTCCGGTGTTGCGCCGCACTACATCCCGCCGCCATCAACCTTCAACGTGCTTCTTGGCTCCTCCTCGGTTCGATAAACCTTGGTTTCTTTCCGAGGGAAAACTTGCTCGCTGTGCGCATCATACCTTCCTCTTGGGGTTGCCCAACGAACGTGTGAAATACACGCCATCAAGCATATTTTCTCGGCGCCGTTGCCGGGAGATCAAGACACGCTCGCAAGGGGAGTCTCCACTTCTCAATCTCTTTACTTTGTTTTTGTCTTGCTTTATTTTATTTACTACTTTGTTTGCTGCACTTATATCAAAACACAAAAAAATTAGTTGCTAGTTTTACTTTATTTGCTATCTTGTTTGCTATATCAAAAACACAAAAAAATTAGTTTACTTGCACTTACTTTATCTAGTTTGCTTTATTTACTATTGCTAAAATGGCCAACCCTGAAAATACTAAGTTGTGTGACTTCACTAGCACAAATAATAATGATTTCTTATGCACACCTATTGCTCCACCTGCTACTACAGCGAGAATTCTTTGAAATTAAACCTCGCTTTTACTAAATCTTGTCATGAGAGAGCAATTTTCTGGTGTTAGTTCCGATGATGCTGCTGCCCATCTCAATAATTTTGTTGAACTATGTGAAATGCAAAAGTATAAAGATGTAGATGGTGACATTATAAAATTAAAATTGTTTCCTTTCTCATTAAGAGGAAGAGCTAAAGATTGGTTGCTATCTCTCGCCTAAGAATAGTATTGATTCATGGACTAAATGCAAGGATGCTTTTATTGGTAGATATTATCCCCCTGCTAAAATTATATCTTTGAGGAGTAGCATAATGAATTTTAAACAATTGGATAATGAACATGTTGCTCAAGCTTGGGAAAGAATGAAATCTCTGGTTAAAAATTGCCCAACCCATGGACTCGACTACTTGGATGATCATCCAAACCTTCTATGCAGGACTAAATTTTTCTTCGCGGAATTTATTGGATTCAGCTGCTGGAGGTACCTTTATGTCCATCACTCTTGGTGAAGCAACAAAGCTCCTTGATAATATGATGGTTAATTACTCCGAATGGCACACGGAAAGAGCTCCACAAGGTAAGAAGGTAAATTCCGTTGAAGAATCCTCTTCCTTGAATGATAAGGTTGATGCTATTATGTCTATGCTTGCGAATGATAGGACTAATGTTGATCCTAATAATGTTCCATTAGCTTCATTGGTTGCCCAAGAAGAACATGTTGATGTAAACTTCATTAAAAATAATAATTTCAACAACAATGCTTATCGGAACAATTCTAGTAATAACTATAGGCCATATCCTTATAATAATGGTAACGGTTATGCTAATTCTTATGGGAATTCTTACAACAATAATAGGAATACACCCCCTGGACTTGAAGCCATGCTTAAAGAATTTATTAGTACACAAACTGCCTTTAACAAATCTCGTTGAGGAAAAGCTCAATAAAATTGATATTCTTGTTTCTAGAGTTGATAGTCTTGCCTCTGATGTTGATCTTTTGAAATCGAAAGTTATGCCTAATAGGGATATTGAAAATAAAATTGTTACTACAGCAAATGCCATCCAAGTTAGAATTAATGAGAATATAAGATTAATGGCTGAACTGCGAGCTAGGTGGGATAGAGAAGAAAATGAAAAACTAGCTAAAAAGGAAAATGTAGCTAAAGTTTGGACTATTACCACCACAAGTAATGTTGATTCTTCATATGTTGCTGCACCTCCTACTATCCATGATAAAATAATTGGTGTTGGCAATGCTTCTACTCCTAGTGCAAAGCGCGCAAAATTACCTGAAACTCGCTAAAACTGCCTGAAACTGCTTGTGATAAAACTGCTGAAATTTTTTCCAACCTTGGGGATAATAATCCCATTGCTTTAGATTGTAATGATTTATATTTTGATGATTGCCATATCTCTGAAGTTATAAAGTTCTTACAAAAACTTGCTAAAAGTCCCAATGCTAGTGCTATAAATTTGGCTTTCACAAAACATATTACAAATGCTCTCATAAAAGCTAGAGAAGAGAAACTAAAACTTGAAACTTCTATTCCTAGAAAGCTAGAGGATGGTTGGGAGCCCATCATTAAAATGAGAGTCAAAGACTTTGATTGTAATGCCTTGTGTGATCTTGGTGCAAGTATTTCGTTATGCCTAAAAAGTCTATGATATGCTTGACTTGCCACCATTGAAGAATTGTTATTTGGATGTTAATCTCGCTGATAATGCTAAAAAGAAACCTTTGGGGAAAGTTGATAATGTTCATATTATGGTTAACAATAACCTTGTCCCCGTTGATTTTGTTGTCTTGGATATTTAATGCAATGCATCTTGCCCCATTATATTGGGAAGACCTTTTCTTCGAACCGTTGGTGCTACTATTGATATGAAGGAAGGTAATATTAAATATCAATTTCCTCTTAAGAAAGGTATGGAACACTTCCCTAGAAAGAGAATGAAGTTATCTTATGATTCTATCATTAGAACAAATTATGATGTTGATGCTTCGTCTCTTGATGTTACTTGAGATACACTTTCGCGCCTAGACTGAAAGGCGTTAAAGAAAAGCGCTTATGGGAGACAACCCATGTTTTTACTCCAGTATTTTTTTTATATTTGTGTCTTGGAAGTTGTTTACTACTGTAGCAACCTCTCCTTATCTTAGTTTTATGTTTTGTTGTGCCAAGTAAAGTCTTTGATAGAAAAGTAAGTACTAGATTTGGATTACTCGCCAGCTCCAGATTTCTTTGTCGTCACTGAATCTGGGTCTATCTCCCCGTAGGTAGCTCAGAAAATTACGCCAATTTACTAGCATGATCCTCAGATATGTACGCAACTTTCATTCAATTTGAGCATTTTCGTTTGAGCAAGTCTGGTGGCCTAATAAAATCCATCTTTACGGATTGTTCGCTTTTGACAGATTCTGTCTTTTATTTCGCATTGCCTCTTTTGCTATGTTGGATGAATTTCTTTGATCCATTAATGTCCAAGTAGCTTTATGCAATGTCCGGAAGTGTTAAGAATGATTGTGTCACCTCTGAACATGTGAATTTTTATTATGCACTAACCCTCTAATGAGTTGTTTCGAGTTTGGTGTGGAGGAAGTTTTCAAGGATCAAGAGAGGAGTATGATGCAATATGATCAAGGAGAGTGAAAGCTCTAAGCTTGGGGATGCCCGGTGGTTCACCCCCGCATATATTAAGAAGACTCAACCGTCTAAGCTTGGGGATGCCCAAGGCATCCCCTTCTTCATCGACAACATTATCGTGTTCCTCCCCGAAACTATATTTTTATTCAGCCACATCTTATGTACTTTGCTTGGAGCGTCGGTTTGTTTTTGTTTTTTGTTTTGTTTGAATAAAATGGATCCTAGCATTCACTTTATGGGAGAGAGACACGCTCCGCTGTAGCATATGGACAAATATGTCCTTAGGCTCTACTCATGGTATTCATGGCGAAGTTTCTTCTTCGTTAAATTGTTATATGGTTGGAATTGGAAAATAGTACATGTAGTAATTCTAAAATGTCTTGAATAATTTGATACTTGGCAATTGTTGTGCTCATGTTTAAGCTCTTGCATCATATACTTTGCACCCATTAATGAAGAAATACTTAGAGCTTGCTAATTTGGTTTGCATATTTGGTTTCTCTAGAGTCTAGATAATATCTAGTATTGAGTTTTGAACAACAAGGAAGACGGTATGGAGTCTTATAATGTTTACAATATGTCTTTTATGTGAGTTTTGCTGTACCGTTCATCCTTGTGTTTGTTTCAAATAACCTTGCTAGCCTAAACCTTGTATCGAGAGGGAATACTTCTCATGCATCCAAAATACTTGAGCCAACCACTATGCCATTTGTGTCCACCATACCTACCTACTACATGGTATTTATCCGCCATTCCAAAGTAAATTGCTTGAGTGCTACCTTTAAAATTCCATCATTCACCTTTGCAATATATAGCTCATGGGACAAATAGCTAAAAAACTATTGTGGTATTGAATATGTACTTATGCACTTTATCTCTTATTAAGTTGCTTGTTGAGCGATAACCATGTTTCTGGGACGCCATCAACTATTCTTTGTTGAATATCATGTGAGTTGCTATGCATGTCCGTCTTGTCCGAAGTAAGAGAGATCTACCACCTTTATGGTTGGAGCATGCATATTGTTAGAGAAGAACATTGGGCCGCTAACTAAAGCCATGATTCATGGTGGAAGTTTCAAGTCTTGGACATATATCCTCAATCTCTTATGAGAATAATAATTGTTGCCACATGCTTATGCATTAAAGAGGAGTCCATTATCTCGTTGTCCATGTTGTCCCTGTATGGATGTCTAAGTTGAGAATAATCAAAAGCGAGAAATCCAAAATGCGAGCTTTCTCCTTAGACCTTGTACAAAGGCGGCATGGAGGTACCCCATTGTGACACTTGGTTAAAACATGTGCATTGCAAAGATCCGGTAGTCCAAGCTAATTAGGACAAGGTGCGGGCACTATTAGTATACTATGCATGAGACTTTCAACTTGTAGGATATAACTTTCATAACTCATATGCTTTATTACTACCGTTGACAAAATTGTTTCATGTTTTCAAAATAAAAGCTCTAGCACAAATATAGCAATCGATGCTTTCCTCTTTGAAGGCCCATTCTCTTTACTTTTATGTTGAGTCAGTTCACCTATCTCTCTCCACCTCAAGAAGCAAACACTTGTGTGAACTGTGCATTGATTCCTACATATTTGCATATTGCACTTGTTATATTACTCTATGTTGACAATTATCTATGAGATATACATGTTACAAGTTGAAAGCAACCGCTGAAACTTAATCTTCCTTTGTGTTGCTTCAATACCTTTACTTTGATTTATTGCTTTATGAGTTAACTCTTATGCAAGACTTATTAATACTTGTCTTGAAGTACTATTCATGAAAAGTCTTTGCTTTATGATTCACTTGTTTACTCATGTCATTACCATTGTTTTGATCGCTGCATCCACTACATATGTTTACAAATAGTATGATCAAAGTTATGATGGCATATCACTTCAGAAATTATCTTTGTTATCGTTTTACCTCGCTCGGGACGAGCGTAACTAAGCTTGGGGATGCTTGATACGTCTCCGACGTATCGATAATTTCTTATGTTCTATGCCATATTATTGATGATACCTACATGTTTTATGCACACTTTATGTCATATTCGTGCATTTTCTCGGAACTAACCTATTAACAAGATGCCGAAGTGCCGTTCTCGTTTTCTCGCTGTTTTTGGTTTCAGTAAATCCTAGTAACGAAATATTCTCGAATTGGACGAAACGAAGACCCAGTGGTCCTATTTTTCCACCGAGCTTCCGAAGACCGAAGAACACACGAAGTGGGGCCACGAGGTGGCCAAACCACAAGGCGGCGCGGCCCGTGGGGGCCCGCGCCGCCCTATGGTGTGGCCCCCTCGTCCGGCCCCCGACTCGCCCTTCCGCCTACTTAAAGCCTCCGTCGCGAAACCCCCGATGCGAAAACCACGATACGGAAAACCCTACCGAGACGCCGCCGCCGCCGATCCCATCTCGGGGATTCTGGAGATCTCCTCCGCAACGGCCGTGAGAGGGGATTCATCTCCCGGAGGACTCTACACCACCATGGTCGCCTCCGGAGTGATGAGTGAGTAGTTCACCCCCGGACTATGGGTCCATAGCAGTAGCTAGATGGTTGTCTTCTCCTCATTGTGCTTCATTGTTGGATCTTGTGAGCTGCCTAACATGATCAAGATCATCTATCTGTAATTCTATATGTTGTGTTTGTCGGGATCCGATGGATAGAGAATACCATGTCATGTTAATTATCAAGTTATTACACATGTGTTGTTTATGATCTTGCATGCTCTCCGTTTCTAGTAGAGGCTCTGGCCAAGTTTTTACTTTTAACTCCAAGAGGGAGTACTTATGCTCGATAGTGGGTTCATGCCTCGCATTGACACCTGGGACAAGTGATGTAAAGTTCTAAGGTTGTGTTGTGCTCGTTGCCACTAGGGATAAAACATTGGCGCTATGTCCGAGGATGTAGTTGTTGATTACATTACGCACCATACTTAATGCAATTGTCCGTTGCTTTGCAACTTAATACTAGAGGGGGTTCGGATGATAACCTCGAAGGTGGACTTTTTAGGCATAGATGCGATTGGATGGCGGTCTATGTACTTTGTCGTAATGCCCAATTAAATCTCACTATACTTATCATGTCATGTATGTGCATTGTTATGCCCTCTCTATTTGTCAATTGCCCGATCGTAATTTGTTCACCCAACATGCTTTTATCTTATGGGAGAGACACCTCTAGTGAATTGTGGACCCCGGTCCATTCTTTAATACTCGAAATACAAATCTGCTGCAATACTTGTTTTTACTATTTTCTCTCGCAAACAATCATCTTCCACACAATACGGTTAATCCTTTGTTACAGCAAGCCGGTGAGATTGACAACCTCACCGTTTCGTTGGGGCAAAGTACTTTGGTTGTGTTGTGCAGGTTCCACGTTGGCGCCGGAATCTCCGGTGTTGCGCCGCACTACATCCCGCCGCCATCAACCTTCAACGTGCTTCTTGGCTCCTCCTGGTTCGATAAACCTTGGTTTCTTTCTGAGGGAAAACTTGCTGCTGTGCGCATCATACCTTCCTCTTGGGGTTGCCCAACGAACGTGTGAAATACACGCCATCAATGGGTTGGGTAATTTTTAACCAGAGATTTCATTCTTTCCCAAGCTTGAGCAACATGTTCATTATCCAATTGTTTAAAATTCATTATGCTACTCCTCAAAGATATAATTTTAGCAGGGGGATAATATCTACCAATAAAAGCATCCTTGCATTTAGTCCATGAATCAATACTATTCTTAGGCGAGAGATAGCAACTAATCTTTAGCTCTTCCTCTTAATGAGAAAGGAAACAATTTTAATTTTATAATGTCACCATCTACATCTTTATACTTTTGCATTTCACATAGTTCAACAAAATTATTGAGATGGGCAGCAAGCATCATCGTAACTAACACCGTAAAATTGCTCTCTCATAACAAGATTCAAGAAAGCGTGTTTAATTTCAAAGAATTCCGCCGTAGTAGCAGTGGAGAAATAGGTGTGCATAGGAAATCGTTATTATTTGTGCTAGTGAAGTCACACAACTTAGTATTTTCAGTGGTTGGCCATTTTAGCAGTAGTAAATAAAACAAACTAGATAAAGTAAATGCAAGTAAACTAATTTTTTTGTGTTTTTGATATAGCAAACAAGACAGTAAATAAAGTAAAACTAGCAACTAATTTTTTTGTGTTTTGATATAATGCAGCAAACAAAATAGTAAATAAAATAAAGCAAGAAAAAAAAACAAAGTAAAGAGATTGAGAAGTGGAGACTCCCCTTGCAGCGTGTCTTGATCTCCCCGGCAACGGCGCCAGAAAATATGCTTGATGGCGTGTATTTCACACGTTCGTTGGGCAATCCCAAGAGGAAGGTATGATGCGCACAAGCAAGCAAGTTTTCCCTCGTAAAGAAACCAAGGTTTATCGAACCAGGAGGAGCCAAGATTCATTTATTTACTCATTGATGCTTGGAGGAGCCAAGATGCAAGTCTTATTGATGCTTGTCTTGAAAGTATTATTCATGAAAAGTCTTTGCTATATGATTCATTTATTTACTCATTGTCTTCACCATTGCTTCGAATCGCTGCATTCATCTCATATGCTTTACAATAGTATTGATCAAGATTATGATAGCATGTAACTTCAAAAATTATCCTTGTTATCGTTTACCTACTCGAGGGCGAGTAGGAACTAAGCTTGGGGATGCTTGATACGTCCCAAACGTATCTATAATTTCTTATGTTCCATGCTACTTTATTGATGATACTCACATGTTTTATACACATTATATGTCATTATTATGCATTTCCGGCACTAACCTATTGACGAGATGCCAAAGAGCCGTTCTGTTGTCTCGCCGTTTTTGGTTTCGAAATCCTAGTAAGGAAATATTCTCGGAATTGGACGAAATCAACGCCCAGGGTCCTATTTTTCCACGAAGCTTCCAGAAGACCGAGGGAGATACGAAGTGGGGCCACGAGGTGGTGACACACTAGGGCGGCGCGGCCAGGCTTGGGCCCGCGCGGCCCTAGCGTGTGGGTCCCTCGTGACGCCCCCGACTCTACCCTTCCGCCTACTTAAAGCCTTCGTCGCGAATACCCCAGTACCGAGAGCCACGATACGGAAAACCTTACAGAGACGCCGCCGCCGCCAATCCCATCTCGGGGGATTCAAGAGATTGCCTCCCGGCACCCTGCCGGAGAGGGGAATCATCTCCCGGAGGTCTCTTCATCGCCATGATCGCCTCCGGATCGATGTGTGAGTAGTTCACCCCTGGACTATGGGTCCATAGCGATAGCTAGATGGTTGTCTTCTCCTCATTGTGCTATCATCTTGTGAGCTGCCTATCATGATCAAGATCATCTATTTGTAATCCTACATGTTGTGTTTGTTGGGATCCGATGAATATTGAATACTATGTCAAGTTGATTATCAATCTATCATATATGTTGTTTATGTTCTTGCATGCTCTCCGTTGCTAGTAGAGGCTCTGGCCAAGTTGATACTTGTGACTCCAAGAGGGAGTATTTATGCTCAATAGTGGGTTCATGCCTCCATTGAATCTGGGATAGTGACAGAAAGTTCTAAGGTTGTGGATGTGTTGATAAACATCGATGCTTTGTCTACGGCTATTTGTGTTGATTACATTACGCACCATACTTAATGCAATTGTCTGTTGTTTGCAACTTAATACTGGAAGGGGTTCGGATGATAACCTGAAGGTGGACTTTTTAGGCATAGATGCATGCTGGATAGCGGTCTATGTACTTTGTCGTAATGCCCTGATTAAATCTCATAGTACTCATCATGATATATGTATGTGCATTGTTATGCCTTCTTTATTTGTCAATTCCCCAACTGTAATTTGTTCACCCAACATATGTTTATCTTATGGGAGAGACACCACTAGTGAACTGTGGACCCCGGTCCAATTCTTTACATCTGAAATACAATCTACTGCAATTGTTCTTTATCGTTCTTCGCAAACAAACATCATCATCCACACTATACATCTAATCCTTTGTTTACAGACAAGTCGGTGAGATTGACAACCTCACCGTTACGTTGGGGCAAAGTACTTTGATTGTGTTGTGCAGGTTCCACGTTGGCGCCGGAATCCCCGGTGTTGCGCCGCACTACACTCCGCCACCAACAACCTTCACGTGTTTCTTGACTCCTACCGGTTCGATAACCTTGGTTTCTTACTCGAGGGAAACTTACTCGCCGTGCGCATCACACCTTCCTCTTGGGGTTCCCAACCGGACGTGTCGACTCCACGCCATCGCATGTGGTTCATCTCTCTCTCCCATGGTGTGATCTTTATGTGATCATGAGCTTTGTAATCTAGTTGAATATGTAGATGTTACTCTTGTCTATTATGCACTCTAGAGGTTACTTTAATTTGAACTCCGGATTCACTCTCCACGGTGTGATGGTGACAGAGGTGCGCATCGTGTGTGTTTCCTTTATGAAGTTGTGGAGCTTGTTTACTCCGGCTTGAGGGTGCTCCTGTAGCCCTACACAATGAATAGTGTTTGTTATCCAACAAGAGAGTGTTTAAGAGTAGCATTTATTTATTCAACTATGTGATTATTGTTGAGAGCGTCTTGTATTTCACTATCTCTTCGACGAACTAGTGCACCTATACATCTGACAAGTGTATTAGGTGTGTTGGGGACTGTTGACGTCAGAAACCCCCTGGCGGGCAGAGACGGGCAACACAGTAGAGCCGGGAACAACTAGGGCTGCGGGCCGGCCCCGAGCCCTCGGAGCGACGGCCCGCAAAGCCTCCCGGTCGCACGTCCGATGCTATCGCAAGGGCGTGCCACCCGACCTATACCTGGTCGAGAAGGTGTGGATGATGCCTCGCTTAGTTTCCCGCATGGCATACACGTAAACATTAAATACGAGCCTCGATCGGCTCTCAGTTATCTCCGTGAATCGGCTCAAAGAGCCGATCCACCCAT
>NC_061510.1:265478530-265490058 GCF_022539505.1 Lolium rigidum | reverse complement strand
TTGTTATCACCAGATTTTGGCCAAATCGGGAGGTGGGCCGCGATCAGGATGGGCTTGGAAGATTACACGTGGAAGATCTCTGAAGCGGCCTTGCACGGGGAATTTGGGCTAGATTGCCCGTGTATCTTTAATTATAGTAGATTGTATCTAGATTAAAAGTTAGAGTTTATTTCGTGCACGGTTTAGTGCACGCCCACATTAGAAAGTCCGCTGGACTATAAATATGTATCTAGGGTTTATGGAATCAACAACAACCAACGTTCAACCACAAACAAATCTCGGCGCATCGCCAACTCCTTCGTCTTGAGGGTTTCTACCGGTAAGCACCATGCTGCCTAGATCGCATCTTGCGATCTAGGCAGCACAAGCCTGCCCACGTTGTTCATGCGTTGCTCGTACTGAAGCCTTTTTGATGGCGAGCAACGTAGTTATCTTAGACATGTTAGGGTTAGCATTGTTCCTCAAATTACATGCTTTCGTAGTGCAACCCTTGCATGTCTAGCCGCCCTTACACCTATCTTAGGTGTAGGGGCGGCACCCCGCTTGATCATAGTTTAGTAGATCTGATCCATTACGGTTGCTCCTTGTTTCATCAAGGATTAGTTTAACATCCGCAATAGTTAGGCCTTACAAAGGGTTGGAGGATCCGGCGGCGTGTAGGGTGGCGTTTGCTAGCCCTAGAAAGGATGTTCCGGGATCAACCTCGTGTTGGTTTTTAGGCCTCCGTCTAGGATCGGCTTACGGTCACCGTGCGCGAGCGCGAGGCCCAATCGTGAGTAGGATGATCCGATTATGCGGTGAAAACCCTAAATCGTTGTAGATCTCATTAGCTTTACCTTGATCAAGCGGGACCACCATATATTCGGACACCTCGTCCGAATCATGGGTGGATCGGCTCTTTGAGCCGATTCACGAGATAGCTCTGAGAGCCGATCGAGGCTCGTATTTAACGTTTACGTGTGTGCCCCGCAGGAAACTAAGCGAGGCATCATCCACACCTTCCCGACCAGGTATAGGTCGGTGGCACGCCCTTGCGGTTGGCATCGGCGCGTGCGACCAGGGAGGCTTTGCGGGCCGTCGCTCCGAGGGACCGGGGCCAGCCCGCAGCCCTAGTTGTTCCCGGCTCTACCGTGTTGACCATCTCTCGCCCGCCGGGGGGTTTCGACGTCAACACATTCGCGGCACGCCCGGTGGGACCGCCTTCGACATCCACAACATCGCCATCTACATCCGAGATGGCGGAAGACACTCCGGTCACGTACGAGGATCCGCCCGATGAGCTCAAGAAGAAACATGACGAGATCAAGGCAACCCTCGAAGCCGAACTCATCGGCTCCTTCCACCGAACCCGCTCCCATGGCGTCGGTGGAAGGGTTTCACACCGAAGGCGCACTCGATGGAGTGGACCCGTCCGCCCCGTCGGAAGAACGCACCAGGTCGCTGAAGTACGAGGATCTGCCCGAGGAGCTCAAGAAGAAACATGACGAGATCAAGGCAACCCTCGAAGCCTAACTCATCGGCTCCTCTGAGAAGACCCGGCCGCACGATATCAAGCTCGGCAGAGACTCACGTCCGTCGCCTGGCGTCAACATGGTGGATCTCAGCCACTCCATAGGCCAGCCAAAGTTCTCCTTTGGTGTTAACATGGCAGGGCTTGCGAGCCGCCATGGCAAAGACGAAGCGAAAGCAGCCACTCCCGTGGCAAGGACAAAGAGGAGGCCGATCCACGCGACCGGCCCCAAGATGATGACAGGCGGTACCGACAGGGGAGGGAATGAGAAGCGTGCGGTATCAACGTCCACTCTCCGAGCACCTCCTCAACAAATATGAGCGGCAATGACGACCGACGTCAGCACTACGACGTAGATGATGAAAGGAGTTGTCGGTCTGACGCGGAGGTCAGGAGGTACCGTCAACATGATAGAAGCAACGACGGGTACAATCGTCGCGCTGAAGGAAGTTCAAGGGGCAGGATGACATGGATAGGCACTGGGACTGTCCGTTCTTCAAACATTGCTTCGGGACTCGGAGAATGAGCCGATTGCCAACAATCGAGAACTGCCCAGAATGCAAGCAAAGGAAGAAGGATGCCGCTAACGTGTCCGTGTTCAAGCGTCTAGGGCCTCTCCCGCCTCGGAACAAGCACGCTGAGTCCGCTCGAGTGGAAGATCTCGAGGAACTAGAGGACGATGATGAAGAAGATAAATATCATCGGCCCAGGTGGTGCCCCGATGGGCTCAGCCGTTCCCAAAAGCGAAGGGTTCAGCGTCTGCGTGGGTTGGAAGAAGCTGAAAGATTGTACCTACACACGCTAAGGAAGGCACGGCCTGATCTGGCCGCCAAAATTCGGCGAACCCTGGACGAAGAAGGTCGGCCACAAAGAAAAGAGTGGCGCCCCAAGCGAGAGGAAAGCCGATGATGATACATCGGCCGGCACAAACATGGTCTTCATTCTTCCAACGGAGTTTAGCGCTCCAAGATTATATGAAGCACCCGTGGCGCAATCAGACTCGCGGCCCGCGGCCGGTCATCTTTGAGAAGCCAAAAGAAAGAAGTTACGAGCATCCGAAGGCCCCGTACTTGCGAGGCTACATCAATGGGCAGCCCGTCAACAAGATGTTGGTGGACACCGGAGCGGCAATCAACATTATGCCATACTCCATGCTACGTCGGTTGGGACGCTCGAGCTCAGATTTGATCAAGACCAATGTGACACCGAGTGATTTCAACGGCCAAGCATCCGACGCACAAGGTGTTCGAATGTGGATCCGACCGTAGGAAGAAAAAGCTGTCCCTACGACGTTCTTTATCGTCGGCAAGCGAGGAGTACCTACGCTCGTCTTACTAGGGAGAGATTGGATCCACGCCAATCTGCCGCATTCCATCCACGATGCACCAATGCCCGATACAGTGGGACGGAGATGAAGTAGAAGTCGTCCATGCGGATGATTCGGTCGAGGTTTCAACGGCCGGCATGGACATTTGGGAGACATCAGGCCAAGAGCCGCTCTCAGGCATCAATTTGGACGACTGTGAGCGCATCGACGTGACAAAGAACGGGGTTAAGCTGGTTTTATCCACCGGCCTGACCGTGTGACAAAGCAAATGTCGATGGATAAACGAGGCGAGACTGATCCTTGTGATCGGCCCCAAAAATTTATGAAGGGACGTCACAAAACCTTCACCGAGAAAGCAACGGGAGGCCGATTCCAGCAATCGGCCAAAATTATCCTCACCATCCATTCTGCCTGGGTTCAACATGTTATCCAACAGAGCCGATACCATCAATTCTCTTGACAGAATCGGCTCCGGGGGGCACCCAGGTGGATGAAACACGAGGATATGCAGTGAAAGCGTCTCATCCTTTGATGATGGGTATTGGAGTATGGGGGCCGATACACAAATCGGTCGAAAATTCAAAAAAAATTCAAGCATAGACGATGTGCAGACATCGACTTAAGGGCGTTAGCAGCGAGGAACGTGACATCTTCTAGAACCAGGAACCCTGACTAACGTATAAGTCAGGGTAGGGATGAACCAGGGGGTTTCTTGAGCCGATCTGATCAGCAAGGCGCAAGGATTGAACTGAAGAAGCTCGGGGGAGGGCGGCTCGCCCTGAAATCTCCTCACTCTAAAGAGCCGATTTTGTTGAATCGGCTGATGCTGCATTACGAGTTGGAAACCGAGGATGATCGATGTGGTCGGCTCACTGCTATTCTCGCCCCGACTGAGGCTCGGGGGGCAGCTCACCTTGAAGGTTCTCTGCTCTGGGGAGCCGATTTCGTTGGAATCGGCTAACTCCGCATCACAACTTGCTCCGAAGAATGGTGTCGATGTTGCAAAATTATCGGCTTCGGTATGCAAGACGATTCAGCGACAAGCCCGGGACTATGTTGAGGGCACCTACTCAACACCAGATTACTATCCCGCCGGATCGACCGTATAGACCGTCAACGGACGAAAGGTGATCAATTGGTTGGCCCCGCACGATAGCACTCTCGGACATGGTCGAGCCTGTGCCCTGTTTGCCTCGAATTACGGGTCCTCATCATTGTTTCCACCCCGGCCGAGGCTCGGGGGCAACTTGCCACGAGAGGTCCTTTGCTATAAGAAAGCCGATTTTGCTAAAATCGGTTGGCTCTGCGTCTCGGTTTGATTTTGAGCAATGGTTGCCGAAAGAGAACAGAGCGAGGATTATAAAACGTCATCTGCGAAGTGATGCCTCGTCCCGCGAAGTGGCAGCTTCGGCGTTTGAATTGATCCAGAGAACGAGTCCTAGGGCTCTTCCGAAGGCAAAGAGGATCCGGAAGGGAAGGATGCGGCAGAAGAATGTCTGAAAGGCCTAGGGTTTGCGCGATTATGGCTTGGCCTTGTTTGACCAGGAGTTTGGGTCCGGATGGATCTATCTCGAAAATTATCGTGAGAGACCGATGCGATGCCGTCGGCTTATTGGGCATTGACCAGATTGGCAATCGGCAGAATCAGTACGAAGGACAATCGGCTAATTATCATAAAGGGAATCGGCAAAATCAAATTGGGGAATTTCTTCATTGATAAACCAGATTTCTTACATAGAAGAGCTGATTGCTCTCAAAAGGAAGTACTAGGGGATACATTGCCCCGTCTACTACTGCTGGCCCTATGCTAAGATCCTATCTAGGGGCCGTTCGTCGCCCTCGTCGTCGTCGTCGCCGTCATCGCTACGCGTCGGCGCTACTCCCTACCGGCTCGTCATCGCTGCTCCAGCCGGCCGCCGACAGGACCCTCGTTGTCTTCGTCCTCTTCGTCAGCGTCGTCGTCGCTGTCGACATCGCTGAGGTTCCCGGGCCAGAGGTGGCGGCGTTTGGCCGGCGGCTCGTCGGAGGAGCTGTCTTCGTCCTCCTCCTCCTCCTCCTCCTCCTCCTCCTCCTTCGCCTCCTCGGAGGAGGTGAAGTCATCCCAGGAGAAGCGATCGTCATCGCTCTCCTCCTCCGATTCCCCGTCGGCGAGGAAGCGGAGGTCGCTCTCCCCACTGGTCAAGGATTTGTCTTCCTCGGACCGGATGGAGGAGGCGTGGTCTTCCGAGTCCCATTCTTCCGGTGCGCGAATGTCCGGCGGCGTCTCACGGGAGGAGGAGGACCCGAGGGAGAGTTCCGATGAGGTGGAGGAAGAGGAAGACATGGTGCGCGTAAGGGCTTTTGGGAGTGCTAATGTGAAGAGGACGAAGAGGAGAACTCGTTCGATGCGGTTAAATAAAGGGGATGGAGATTTAATTTTCGAACAGTTTTCGAGGACATGGTGCCAAAACTCGTCAAATCGTGCGGAGAAGTTGGGAAGGCAAGTCGTCATGATGAAACATACTCGCGACGGTTCTCGCTCTCGCCACGACATGACCCTTCGAAGGAAAAACGAGTGGTTTTGAAATTATCATTACCAAAACCAGGGGGGCATGTGTTATCACCAGATTTTGGCCAAATCAGGAGGTGGGCCGCGATCAGGATGGGCTTGGAAGATTACACGTGGAAGATCTCTGATGCGGCCTTGCACGGGGAATTTGGGCTAGATTGCCCGTGTATCTTTAATTATAGTAGATTGTATCTAGATTAAAAGTTAGAGTTTATTTCGTGCACGGTTTAGTGCACGCCCACATTAGAAAGTCCGCTGGACTATAAATATGTATCTAGGGTTTATGGAATAAACAACAACCAACGTTCAACCACAAACAAATCTCGGCGCATCGCAACTCCTTCGTCTCGAGGGTTTCTACCGGTAAGCACCATGCTGCCTAGATCGCATCTTGCGATCTAGGCAGCACAAGCCTGCCCACGTTGTTCATGCATTGCTCGTACTGAAGCCTTTTTTATGGCGAGCAACGTAGTTATCTTAGACATGTTAGGGTTAGCATTGTTCCTCAAATTACATGCTTTCGTAGTGCAACCCTTGCATGTCTAGCCGCCCTTACACCTATCTTAGGTGTAGGGGCGGCACCCCGCTTGATCATAGTTTAGTAGATCTGATCCGTTACGGTTGCTCCTTGTTTCATCAAGGATTAGTTTAACATCCGCAATAGTTAGGCCTTACAAAGGGTTGGAGGATCCAGCGGCGTGTAGGGTGGCGTTTGCTAGCCCTAGAAAGGATGTTCCGGGGATCAACCTCGTGTTGGTTTTTAGGCCCTGTCTAGGATCGGCTTACGGTCACCGTGCGCGAGCGCGAGGCCCAATCGTGAGTAGGATGATCCGATTATGCGGTGAAAACCCTAAATCGTTGTAGATCTCATTAGCTTTACCTTGATCAAGCAGGACCACCATATATTCGGACACCTCGTCTGAATCATGGGTGGATCGGCTCTTTGAGCCGATTCACGGGATAGCTCGAGAGCCGATCGAGGCTCGTATTTAACGTTTACGTGTGTGCCCTGCAGGAAACTAAGCGAGGCATCATCCACACCTTCCTCGACCGGGTATAGGTCAGGTGGCACGCCCTTGCGGTTGGCATCGGCGCGTGCGACCAGGAGGCTTTGCGGGCCGTCGCTCTGAGGGACTGGGGCCAGCCGCAGCCCTAGTTGTTCCCGGCTCTACCGTGTTGACCATCTCTGCCCGCCAGGGGGTTTCTGACGTCAACATATATCAAAACCCCCTGAATACTTGTCTGTGAGCATTTACAGTGAATCCTTCATCGAAACTGCTTGTCAACACCTTCTGCTCCTCGTTGGGTTCGACACTCTTATTTATCGAAGATACTACGATACACCCCCTATACTTGTGGGTTATCAATGCGTACAGCAGCAAGTTTCCCTCGGTAAGAAACCAAGGTTTATCGAACCATTAGGAGTCAAGAAGCACGTTGAAGGTTGATGGCGGCGGAGTGTAGTGCGGCGCAACACCAGGGATTCCAGCGCCAACGTGGAACCTGCACAACACAATCACAGAACTTTGCCCCAACGTAACAGTGAGGTTGTCAATCTCACCGGCTTGCTGTGAACAAAGGATTAAATGTATTGTGTGGAAGATGATGATTGTTTGCGAAGAACAGTAAAGAACAATTGCAGCAGATTGTATTTCAGATGTAAAGAATAGGACCGGGGTCCATGATGGCGTGTAACTCACACGTTCGTTGGGAACCCCAAGAGGAAGGTATGATGCGCACAGCGAAGCAAGTTTTCCCTCGAGAAAGAAACCAAGGTTTATCGAACCAGGAGGAGCCAAGAAGCACGTTGAAGGTTGATGGCGGCGGGATGTAGTGCGGCGCAACACCGAGGATTCCGGCGCCAACGTGGAACCTGCACAACACAACCAAAGTACTTCGCCCCAACGAAACAGAGTGAGGTTGTCAATCTCACCGGCTTGCTGTAACAAAGGATTAACCGTATTGTGTGGAAGATGATTGTTTGCGAGAAAACGAGTAAAGAACAATTGCGTAGATTGTATGCGATGTAAAGAATAGGACCGGGGTCCACAGTTCACTAGAGGTGTCTCTCCCATAAGATAAAAGCATGTTGGGTGAACAAATTACAATCGAGCAATTGACAAATAGAGAGGGCATAACAATGCACATACATGATATGATAAATATTGTGAGATTTAATTGGGCATTACGACAAAGTACATAGACCGCTATCCGAGCATGCATCTATGCCTAAAAAGTCCACCTTCGAGGTTATCATCCGAACCCCTTCCGTATTAAGTTGCAAAACAACGAGACAACCGCATTAAGTATGGTGCGTAATGTAATCAATAACTACATCCTTAGACATAGCATCAATGTTTTATCCCTAGTGGCAACAAGCACATCCACAACCTTAGAACTTTCCGTCACTCGTCCCGCATTTAATGGAGGCATGAACCCACTATCGAGCATAAATACTCCCTCTTGGAGTTAAGAGTAAAAACTTGGCCAGAGCCTCTACTAATAACGGAGAGCATGCAAGATCATAAACAACACATAGGTAATAGATTGATAATTAACATAACATAGTATTCTCTATCCATCGGATCCCGACAAACACAACATATAGTATTACAGATAGATGATCTTGATCATGTTAGGCAGCTCACAAGATCCGACAATGAAGCATAATGAGGAGAAGACAACCATCTAGCTACCGCTATGGACCCATAGTCCAGGGGTGAACTACTCACTCATCACTCCGAGAGGCGGTCATGGCGATGAAGAGTCCTCCGGGAGATGATTCCCCTCTCCGGCAGGTGCCGGAGGTGATCTCCAGAATCCCCCGAGATGGGATTGGCGGCGGCGGCGTCTCGGCATGGTTTTCCGTATCGTGGCTCTCGGTACGCGAGGGTTTCGCGACGAAGGCTTTAAGTAGGTGGAAGGGGCAACGCGGGGGCCACACGAGGGCCCCACACGCCGAGGCCGCGCGGCCGAGGGCTGGGCCGCGCCGCCCTGCTCGTGGCGGCGCCTCGTGGCCCCACTTCCTTTCCCCTCGGTCTTCTCGGAAGCTTCGTGTGAAAATAGGACCCTGGGCGTTGATTTCGTCCAATTCCGAGAATATTTCTTTACTAGGATTTACTGAAACCAAAAACAGCAGTAAAGACAAAGAATCGACTCTTCGGCATCTTGTTAATAGGTTAGTGCCGGAAAATGCATAAATACGACATATAATGTGTATAAAACATGTAGATATCATCAATAATGTAGCATGGAACATAAGAAATTATCGATACGTCGGAGACGTATCGGCATCCCCAAGCTTAGTCCTGCTCGTCCCGGCGAGGTAAACGATAACAAAGATAATTTCCGGAGTGACATGCCATCATAACCTTGATCATACTATTGTAAGCATATGTAATGAATGCAGCGATCAAAACAATGGTAATGACATGAGTAAACAAATGAATCATAAAGCAAAGACTTTTCATGAATAGTACTTCAAGACAAGCATCAATAAGTCTTGCATAAGAGTTAACTCATAAAGCAATAAATCAAAGTAAAGGTATTGAAGCAACACAAAGGAAGATTAAGTTTCAGCGGTTGCTTTCAACTTATAACATGTATATCTCATGGATAGTGTCAATGTAAAGTAATATAACAAGTGATGCAAGTATGTAGGAATCAATGCACAGTTCACACAAGTGTTTGCTTCTTGAGGTGGAGAGAGATAGGTGAACTGACTCAACATAAAAGTAAAAGAAAGGTCCTTCAAAGAGGAAAGCATCGATTGCTATATTTGTGCTAGAGCTTTGGTTTTGAAAACATGAAACAATTTTGTTAACGGTAGTAATAAAGCATATGAGTTATGTAAATTATATCTTACAAGTTGCAAGCCTCATGCATAGTATACTAATAGTGCCCGCACCTTGTCCTAATTAGCTTGGACTACCGGATCATCGCAATACACATGTTTCAACCAAGTGTCACAATGGGGTACCTCCATGCCGCTTCGTACAAAGGTCTAAGGAGAAAGCTCGCATTTTGGATTTCTCGCTTTTGATTATTCTCAACTTAGACATCCATACCGGGACAACATGGACAACAGATAATGGACTCCTCTTTAATGCATAAGCATGTGGCAACAATTAGTGTTCTCATATGAGATTGAGGATATATGTCCAAAACCGAAACTTCCACCATGATTCATGGCTTTAGTTAGCGGCCCAATGTTCTTCTCTAACAATATGCATGCTCTAACCAATAAAGTGGTAGATCTCTCTTACTTCAGACAAGACGGACATGCATAGCAACTCACATGATATTCAACAAAGAGTAGTTGATGGCGTCCCCAGAAACATGGTTATCGCACAACAAGCAACTTATAAGAGATAAAGTGCATAAGTACATATTCAATACCACAATAGTTTTTAGGCTATTTTGTCCCATGAGCTATATATTGTAAAGGCGAATGATGGAAATTTAAAGGTAGCACTCAAGCAATTTACTTTGGAATGGCGGAGAAATACCATGTAGTAGGTAGATATGGTGGACACAAATGGCATAGTGGTTGGCTCAAGGATTTTGGATGCATGAGAAGTATTCCCTCTCGATACAAGGTTTAGGCTAGCAAGGTTATTTGAAACAAACACAAGGATGAACCGGTGCAGCAAAACTCACATAAAAGACATATTGTAAGCATTATAAGACTCTACACCGTCTTCCTTGTTGTTCAAAACTCAATACTAGAAATTATCTAGACCTTAGAGAGACCAAATATGCAAATCAAATTTTAGCAAGCTCTATGTATTTCTTCATTAATAGGTGCAAAGTATATGATGCAAGAGCTTAAACATGAGCACAACAATTGCCAAGTATCAAATTATTCAAGACATTTTAGAATTACTACATGTAGCATTTCCCGTTTCCAACCATATAACAATTAACGAAGCAGTTTCAACCTTCGCCATGAACATTAAAAGCTAAGAACACATGTGTTCATATGAACCAGCGGAGTGTGTCTCTCTCCCACACAAGCATTTATTCAAACAAAAACAAAAACAAAAACAAACAGATGCTCCAAGTAAAGTACATAAGGTGTGATGGAATAAAAATATAGTTTCAGGGGAGGAACCTGATAATGTTGTCGATGAAGAAGGGGATGCCTTGGGCATCCCCAAGCTTAGACGCTTGAGTCTTCTTAATATATGCAGGGGTGAACCACCGGGCATCCCCAAGCTTAGAGCTTTCACTCTCCTTGATCATATTGTATCATACTCCTCTCTTGATCCTTGAAAACTTCCTCCACACCAAACTAGAAACAACTCATTAGAGGGTTAGTGCACAATAAAAATTAACATGTTCGAGAGGTGACATAATCATTCTTAACACTTCCGGACATTGCATAAAGCTACTCGGACATTAATGGATCAAAGAAATTCATCCGAGCATAGCAAAAGAGGCAATGCGAAATAAAAGGCAGAATCTGTCAAAACCGAACAGTTCGTAAAGACGAATTTTAAAATGGCACCAGTACTTGCTCAAATGAAAATGCTCAAATTGAATGAAAGTTGCGTACATATCCGAGGATCACGCACGTAAATTGGCATATTTTTCTGAGCTACCTACAGAGAATTAGGCCCAGATTCGTGACAGCAAAGAAATCAGTAATCGCGCGAGTAATCCAAATCTAGTACTTACTTTACTATCAAAGACTTTACTTGGCACAACAAAACATAAAACTAAGATAAGGAGAGGTTGCTACAGTAGTAAACAACTTCCAAGACTCAAATATAAAACGATGTACTATAGTAAAAACATGGGTTGTCTCCCATAAGCGCTTTTCTTTAACGCCTTTCAGCTAGGCGCAGAAAGTGTATATCAAGTGTTATCAAGAGATGCAGTATCAACATCATAACCAGGGGTGTTGGGAGTTTTCTCAACCATGCATTGTATCTTATCTATGTAAGTTTCAGAGGCTCCTTTTTCATTAGTCTTAGGCTTGCTATTCTCATCAAACAAATTTTCGGGAACAAGCCAAGCATAATTATTTTCTAGTGCCTCGCACATTCCTAGGAGTTTGCACGGTATTGAGGTTTTAATATCCCCCTCATAATTAACTTGATTAGTTGTTATCACCGGAATTTGACCAAGTCAGGGGTGGG
>NC_061510.1:265463330-265478430 GCF_022539505.1 Lolium rigidum | reverse complement strand
CAAGAAGTCCCTAGTATGCCTCTTAAACTAGCTTGTTGATTAATGGATGATTAGTTTCATAATCATGAACATTGGATGTTATTAATAACAAGGTTATATCATTGAATGAATGATGTAATGGACACACCCAATTAAGCGTAGCATAAGATCTCGTCATTTAGTTATTTGCTATAAGCTTTCAATACATAGTTACCTAGTCCTTATGACCATGAGATCATATAAATCACTTATACCGGAAAGGTACTTTGATTACACCAAACACCACTGCGTAAATGGGTGGCTATAAAGGTGGGATTAAGTATCCGGAAAGTATGAGTTGAGGCATATGGATCAACAAGTGGGATTTGTCCATCCCGATGACGGATAGATATACTCTGGGCCCTCTCGGTGGAATGTCGTCTAAATGTCTTGCAAGCATATGAATAAGTTCATAAGAGACCACATACCACGGTACGAGTAAAGAGTACTTGTCGGAGACGAGGTTGAACAAGGTATAGAGTGATACCGAAGATCAAACCTCGGACAAGTAAAATATCGCGAGACAAAGGGAATTGGTAATATATGTGAATGGTTCATTCGATCACTAAAGTCATCGTTGAATATGTGGGAGCCATTATGGACCTCCAGATCCCGCTATTGGTTATTGGTCGGAGTGAGTACTCAACCATGTCCGCATAGTTCTCGAACCGTAGGGTGACACACTTAAAGTTGGATGTTGAAATGGTAGTACTTGAATTATGGAATGGAGTTCGAATATTTGTTCGAAGTCCCGGATGTGATCCCGGACATCACGAGGAGTTCCGGAATGGTCCGGAGAATAAGATTCATATATAGGATGTCATTTTATGTGAATAAAATGTCGCGGAAGGTTCTATGGAAGGTTCTAGAAGGTTCTAGAAAAGTCCGGAAGAAACCACCAAGGAAGGTGGAGTCCACAAGGGACTCCACCTCCATGGCCGGCCAACCCTAGTGGGGGAGGAGTCCCAAGTGGACTCCCCCTTAGGGGGCCGGCCACCCCCCACATGGGAGGTGGGAATCCCACCTTTGGGTGGGAGTCCTAGTTGGGCTAGGATTGCCCCCTCCTATGGAAGGTTTTGGTTCGGGTCTTATTCGAAGACTTGGACACCACCTCTTGGGGTTCCACCTATATAATGAGGGGCCAAGGGGAGGGGGCCGGCCACCCCAAGACCACAAGCTGGCCGCCCCATAGAGTGGCCGGCCACCCCTCCCAAACCCTAGCCGCCCCTTCTCCTCCATATAGTCCGCGTAGTTTAGCGAAGCTCCGCCGGACTTCTACACCGCCACCGACACCACGCCGTCGTGCTCGTCGGATTCAAGAGGAGCTACTACTTCCTCTGCCCGCCGGAACGGGGAGGTGGACGTCGTCTTCATCAACAACCGAACGTGTGACCAAGTACGGAGGTGCTGCCCGTTCGTGGCGCCGGAACCGATCGTGATCAAGATCTTCTACGCGCTTTTGCAAGCGGCAAGTGAACGTCTACCGCAGCAACAAGAGCCTCATCTTGTAGGCTTTGGAATCTCTTCAAGGGTGAGACTCGATACCCCCTCGTTGCTACCGTCTTCTAGATTGCATCTTGGCTTGGATTGCGTGTTTGCGGTAGGAAAATTTTTGTTTTCTATGCTACGTTATCCTACAGCAACAGCACAGCACAACCTTAGAACTTTCTGTCACTGTCCCAGGTGTCAATGCAGGCATGAACCCACTATCGAGCATAAATACTCCCTCTTGGAGTTAAAAGCAAAAACTTGGCCAGAGCCTCTACTAGTAACGGAGAGCATGCAAGATCATAAACAACACATATGTAATAACTTGATAATTAACATAACATGGTATTCTCTATCCATCGGATCCCGACAAACACAACATAGAGTATTACAGATAGATGATCTTGATCATGTTAGGCAGCTCACAAGATCCAACAATGAAACACAATGAGGAGAAGACAACCATCTAGCTACTGCTATGGACCCATAGTCCAGGGGTGAACTACTCACTCATCACTCCGGAGGCGACCATGGCGGTGTAGAGTCCTCCGGGAGATGAATCCCCTCTCCGGCAGGGTGCCGGAGGAGATCTCCGAATCCCCCGAGATGGGATCGGCGGCGGCGGCGTCTCGGTAAGGTTTTCCGTATCGTGGTTTTTCGCATCGGGGGTTTCGCGACGGAGGCTTTAAGTAGGCGGAAGGGCGGAGTCGGGGGCCCGACGAGGGGCCCACACCACCGGGCGGCGCGGGCCCCCCCTTGGCCGCGCCGCCATGTGGTGTCGCCACCTCGTGGCCCCACTTCGTATGCTCTTCGGTCTTCTGGAAGGTTCGTGGCAAAATAGGCCCTCGGGTCTTCGTTTCGTCCAATTCCGAGAATATTTTGTTACTAGGATTTCTGAAACCAAAAACGAGCAGAACAAGCAACCGGCACTTCGGCATCTTGTTAATAGGTTAGTTCCGGAAAATGCAGGAATATGACATAAAGTGTGCATAAAACATGTAGGTATCATCAATAATATGGCATAGAACATAAGAAATTATCGATACGTCGGAGACGTATCAAGCATCCCCAAGCTTAGTTCTGCTCGTCCCGAGCAGGTAAAACGATAACAAAGATAATTTCTAAAGTGATATGCCATCATAACCTTGATCATACTATTTGTAAACATATGTAGTGAATGCAGCGATCAAAACAATGGTAATGACATGAGTAAACAAGTGAATCATAAAGCAAAGACTTTTCATGAATAGTACTTCAAGACAAGTATTAATAAGTCTTGCATAAGAGTTAACTCATAAATCAATAAATCAAAGTAAAGGTATTGAAGCAACACAAAGGAAGATTAAGTTTCAGCGGTTGCTTTCAACTTGTAACATGTATATCTCATGGATAATTGTCAACATAGAGTAATATAACAAGTGCAATATGCAAGTATGTAGGAATCAATGCACAGTTCACACAAGTGTTTGCTTCTTGAGGTGGAGAGAGATAGGTGAACTGACTCAACATAAAAGTAAAAGAGAATGGTCCTTCAAAGAGGAAAGCATCGATTGCTATATTTGTGCTAGAGCTTTTATTTTGAAAACATGAAACAATTTTGTCAACGGTAGTAATAAAGCATATGAGTTATGAAAGTTATATCTTACAAGTTGCAAGCCTCATGCATAGTATACTAATAGTGCCCGCACCTTGTCCTAATTAGCTTGGACTACCGGATCTTTGCAATGCACATGTTTTAACCAAGTGTCACAATGGGGTACCTCCATGCCGCCTGTACAAAGGTCTAAGGAGAAAGCTCGCATTTTGGATTTCTCGCTTTTGATTATTCTCAACTTAGACATCCATACCGGGACAACATGGACAACGAGATAATGGACTCCTCTTTAATGCATAAGCATGTGGCAACAATTATTATTCTCATATGAGATTGAGGATATGTGTCCAAAACTGAAACTTCCACCATGATTCATGGCTTTAGTTAGCGGCCCAATGTTATTCTCTAACAATATGCATGCTCCAACCATAAAGGTGGTAGATCTCTCTTACTTCGGACAAGACGGACATGCATAGCAACTCACATGATATTCAACAAAGAATAGTTGATGGCGTCCCCAGAAACATGGTTATCGCACAACAAGCAACTTAATAAGAGATAAAGTGCATACGTACATATTCAACACCACAATAGTTTTTAAGCTATTTGTCCCATGAGGTATATATTGCAAAGGTGAATGATGGAATTTTAAAGGTAGCACTCAAGCAATTTACTTTGGAATGGCGGATAAATACCATGTAGTAGGTAGGTATGGTGGACACAAATGGCATAGTGGTTGGCTCAAGTATTTTGGATGCATGAGAAGTATTCCCTCTCGATACAAGGTTTAGGCTAGCAAGGTTATTTGAAACAAACACAAGGATGAACGGTGCAGCAAAACTCACATAAAATACATATTGTAAACATTATAAGACTCCATACCGTCTTCCTTGTTGTTCAAAACTCAATACTAGATGTTATCTAGACTCTAGAGAAACCAAATATGCAAACCAAATTAGCAAGCTCTAAATATTTCTTCATTAATGGGTGCAAAGTATATGATGCAAGAGCTTAAACATGAGCACAACAATTGCCAAGTATCAAATTATCCAAGACATTTTAGAATTACTACATGTATCATTTTCCAATTCCAACCATATAACAATTTAACGAAGAAGAAACTTCGCCATGAATACTATGAGTAGAGCCTAAGGACATATTTGTCCATATGCTACAGCGGAGCGTGTCTCTCTCCCATAAAGTGAATGCTAGGATCCATTTTATTCAAACAAAACAAAAAATAAAAACAAACCGACGCTCCAAGCAAAGTACATAAGATGTGACGGAATAAAAATATAGTTTCAGGGTAGGAACCTGATAATGTTGTCGATGAAGAAGGGGATGCCTTGGGCATCCCCAAGCTTAGACGCTTGAGTCTTCTTAGAATATGCAGGGGTGAACCACCGGGGCATCCCCAAGCTTAGAGCTTTCACTCTCCTTGATCATATTGCATCATACTCCTCTCTTGATCCTTGAAAACTTCCTCCACACCAAACTCGAAACAACTCATTAGAGGGTTAGTGCATAATAAAAATTCACATGTTCAGAGGTGACACAATCATTCTTAACACTTCTGGACATTGCATAAAGCTACTGGACATTAATGGATCAAAGAAATTCATCCAACATAGCAAAAGAGGCAATGCAAAATAAAAGGCAGAATCTGTCAAAACAGAACAGTCCGTAAAGATGGATTTTATTAGGCCACCAGACTTGCTCAAATGAAAATGCTCAAATTGAATGAAAGTTGCGTACATATCTGAGGATCATGCACGTAAATTGGCTTAATTTTCTGAGCTACCTACAGGGAGGTAGACCCAGATTCGTGACAGCAAAGAAATCTGGAACTGCGCAGTAATCCAAATCTAGTACTTACTTTACTATCAAAGACTTTACTTGGCACAACAAAATATAAAACTAAGATAAGGAGAGGTTGCTACAGTAGTAAACAACTTCCAAGACTCAAATATAAAACAAAAATACTGGAGTAAAAACATGGGTTGTCTCCCATAAGCGCTTTTCTTTAACGCCTTTCACCTAGGCGCGTAAAGTGTAACTCAAGTAACATCGAGAGACGAAGCATCAACATCATAATTTGTTCTAATAATAGAATCATAAGGTAACTTCATTCTCTTTCTAGGGAAGTGTTCCATACCTTTCTTGAGAGGAAATTGATATTTAATATTACCTTCCTTCATATCAATAGTGGCACCAACGGTTCGAAGAAAAGGTCTTCCCAATATAATGGGGCAAGATGCATTGCATTCAATATCCAAGACAACAAAATCAACGGGGACAAGGTTATTGTTAACCATAATATGAACATTATCAACCTTCCCCAAAGGTTTCTTTTTAGCATTATCAGCGAGATTAACATCCAAATAACAATTTTTCAATGGTGGCAAGTCAAGCATATCATAGACTTTATTAGGCATAACAGAAATACTTGCACCAAGATCACATAAAGCATTACAATCAAAATCTTTGACTCTCATTTTAATGATGGGCTCCCAACCATCCTCTAGCTTTCTAGGAATAGAAGTTTCAAGTTTTAGTTTCTCTTCTCTAGCTTTTATGAGAGCATTTGTAATATGTTTTGTGAAAGCCATGTTTATAGCGCTAGCATTAGGACTTTTAGCAAGTTTTTGCAAGAACTTTATAACTTCAGAGATGTGGCAATCATCAAAATCTAAATCATTACAATCTAAAGCAATGGGATTATCATCCCCAAGGTTGGAAAAAATTTCAGCAGTTTTATCACAAGCAGTTTCAGCAGTTTTAGCAGTTTCGGGTAATTTTGCGCGCTTTGCACTAGGAGTAGAAGCATTGCCAACACCAATTATTTTACCATTGA
This sequence comes from Lolium rigidum, assembly GCF_022539505.1. NCBI lineage: Eukaryota > Viridiplantae > Streptophyta > Magnoliopsida > Poales > Poaceae > Lolium > Lolium rigidum. Next base: position 265,472,476 of record NC_061510.1, on the reverse strand, counting down.
TAGTAGGAGGTGCAGCAACATGTGAATCATTAGCATTGCTAGTGGTGGTAATAGTCCAAACTTTAGCTACATTTTCCTTTTTAGCTAGTTTTTCATTTTCTTCTCTATCCCACCTAGCACGCAGTTCAGCCATTAATCTTATATTCTCATTAATTCTAACTTGGATGGCATTTGCTGTAGTAAAAATTTTATTTTCAACATCCCTATTAGGCATAACTTTCGATTTCAAAACATCAACATCAGAGGCAAGACTATCAACTCTAGAAACAAGAATATCAATTTTATTGAGCTTTTCCTCAACAGATTTGTTAAAGGCAGTTTGTGTACTAATAAATTCTTTAAGCATGGCCTAAAGTCCAGCGGGTGTATTCCTATTATTGTTGTAAGAATTCCCATAAGAATTAGCATAACCGTTACCATTATTATAAGGATATGGCCTATAGTTATTACTAGAATTGTTCCGATAAGCATTATTGTTGAAATTATTATTTTTAATGAAGTTTACATCAACATGTTCTTCTTGGGCAACCAATGAAGCTAATGGAACATTATTAGGATCAACATTAGTCCTATCATTTGCAAGCATGGACATAATAGCATCAACCTTATCATTCAAGGAAGAGGATTCTTCAACAGAATTTACCTTCTTACCTTGTGGAGCTCTTTCCGTGTGCCATTCAGAGTAATTAACCATCATATTATCAAGAAACTTTGTTGCTTCACCAAGAGTGATGGACATAAAGGTACCTCCAGCAGCTGAATCCAATAAATTCCACGAAGAAAAATTTAGTCCTGCATAGAAGGTTTGGATGATCATCCAAGTAGTCAGTCCATGGGTTGGGCAATTTTTAACCGAGAGATTTCATTCTTTCCCAAGCTTGAGCAACATGTTCATTATCCAATTGTTTAAAATTCATTATGCTACTCCTCAAAGATATAATTTTAGCAGGGGGATAATATCTACCAATAAAAGCATCCTTGCATTTAGTCCATGAATCAATACTATTCTTAGGCAGAGATAGCAACCAATCTTTAGCTCTTCCTCTTAATGAGAAAGGGAACAATTTTAATTTTATAATGTCACCATCTACATCTTTATATTTTTGCATTTCACATAGTTCAACAAAATTATTGAGATGGGCAGCAGCATCATCGAACTAATACCGGAAAATTGCTCTCTCATGACAAGATTAAGTAAAGCAGGTTTAATTTCAAAGAATTCTGCTGTAGTAGCAGGTGGAGCAATAGGTGTGCATAAGAAATCATTATTATTTGTGCTAGTGAAGTCACACAACTTAGTATTTTCAGGGGTGGCCATTTTAGCAGTAGTAAATAAAGCAAACTAGATAAAGTAAATGCAAGTAAACTAATTTTTTGTGTGTTTTTGATATAGAGTGCAAGACAATAAATAAAGTAAAGCTAGCAACTAATTTTTTTTGTGTTTTGATATAATGCAGCAAACAAAGTAGTAAATAAAATAAAGCAAGACAAAAACAAAGTAAAGAGATTGAGAAGTGGAGACTCCCCTTGCAGCGTGTCTTGATCTCCCCGGCAACGGCGCCGTAAATTTGCTTGATGCGTGTAGTTGACACGTCCGTTGGGAACCCCAAGAGGAAGGTGTGATGCGCACAGCGGCAAGTTTCCCTCGGTAAGAAACCAAGGTTTAATCGAACCAGTAGGAGTCAAGAAGCACGTTGAAGGTTGATGGCGGCGGGATGTAGTGCGGCGCAACACCGTAGATTCCGGCGCCAACGTGGAACCCGCACAACACAACCAAAGTACTTTGCCCCAACGAAACGGTGAGGTTGTCAATCTCACCGGCTTGCCGTAACAAAGGGTTAACCGTATTGTGTGGAAGATGATTGTTTGCAGAGAAAACGAGTAAAACAAGTATTGCGAGCAGATTTGTATTTCAGTATTAAAAGAATGGACCGGGGTCCACAGTTCACTAGAGGTGTCTCTCCCATAAGATAAAAGCATGTTGGGTGAACAAATTACAGTCGGGCAATTGACAAATAGAGAGGGCATAACAATGCACATACATGTCATGATAAGTATAGTGAGATTTAATTGGGCATTACGACAAAGTACATAGACCGCCATCCAACCGCATCTATGCCTAAAAAGTCCACCTTCGAGGTTATCGTCCGAACCCCTTCCAGTATTAAGTTGCAAAGCAACAGACAATTGCATTAAGTATGGTGCGTAATGTAATCAACAACTACATCCTCGGACATAGCGCCAATGTTTTATCCCTAGTGGCAACAAGACAAAGACAACCTTAGAACTTTCGTCCATCGTCCCAGGTGTCAATGCAGGCATGAACCCACTATCGAGCATAAATACTCCCTCTTGGAGTTAAAAGCAAAAACTTGGCCAGAGCCTCTACTTGTAACGGAGAGCATGCAAGATCATAAACAACACATATGTAATAACTTGATAATTAACATATCATGGTATTCTCTATCCATCGGATCGCAACAAACACAACATAGAGTATTACAGATAGATGATCTTGATCATGTTAGGCAGCTCACAAGATCCAACAATGAAGCACAATGAGGAGAAGACAACCATCTAGCTACTGCTATGGACCCATAGTCCAGGGGTGAACTACTCACTCATCACTCCGGAGGCGACCATGGCGGTGTAGAGTCCTCCGGGAGATGAATCCCCTCTCCGGCAGGGTGCCGGAGGAGATCTCCAGAATCCCCCGAGATGGGATCGGCGGCGGCGGCGTCTCGCAAGGTTTTCCGTATCGTGGTTTTTCGCATCGGGGTTTCGCGACGGAGGCTTTGAGTAGGCGGAAGGGCGGAGTCGGGGGCCCGACGAGGGGCCCACACCACAGGGCGGCGCGCCCCCTTGGCCGCGCCGCCATGTGGTGTCGCCACCTCGTGGCCCCACTTCGTATGCTCTTCGGTCTTCCGGAAGGTTCGTGGCAAAATAGGCCCCCGGGTCTTCGTTTCGTCCAATTCCGAGAATATTTTGTTACTAGGATTTCGAAACCAAAAACAGCGTAAAACAGCAACTGGCACTTCGGCATCTTGTTAATAGGTTAGTTCCAGAAAATGCACGAATATGACATAAAGTGTGGATAAAACATGTAGGTATCATCAATAATATGGCATAGAACATAAGAAATTATCGATACGTCGGAGACGTATCAATTAGCACAATTGTAAACAAACTTGTTATGCAATGTTATGGATGTATTCAGGCTCCTAAGCTTAGTTAAAGCTTGTGATAATTATATGCGGGAGAACACCGGGCAGCCGGCCAGCGGTGGGTGGGACAGCGCTAACCATAGATGTCTTGAGCCTCGCGGGAACTAGGGAAATAAATTAGAAGGAGCAGGGGGTAGAGGGAGCCATGGAGGAGGAGATGAAGGCGGTGGCGGCCGGCGCTGGTGGTGGTTGTAGCAGCAGGTGTCGTTGGCGGCACCAGCCCGAGAGTGAGAGAGCAAGGTCGACGGGGAAGGGGGTGAGACACAGCGGGACCGATGCGGTGTCGTGCAGCCAGATAAATACCGTCATTGGCATTAGCTTGTACCACACGCTTAGGTTTTGATTCCAAATCTGAACGAATTGGTCGTGATTGAAGGGGTAAAAGATGCAGATTTGATCCAAAAAAAGAAGCACCCTTTAGATCAATAGGGGTGATTCCACTTTCACTGGAAACGAAACCACATCAACTTAAATATGGTAATATATTTTCATCTCCATCATCTAAGCATCGTTCCAGCTCGAAGGGGAATTGATCCGATTCCTTCCTTCACTGCAGGAGACCACCCTACACTTCCAATTAATGCTAACTTCCATTCAATCTGTGTTGGAATCTTGCTATATGATCCTTCCTTGAGGATCAGCGATCTTCAGGTGTTACTAGAGGACCGTCAGCTGCTTGTACTGAAGTACTTTATTCCGGAGATGATACCTTTCTGTATGCCTCACATTCGTGACTTACTGCACCACTCCAACCCTTGCTAGCTGTTATTGCTCTCTGGCTCCCGAGCTTTGGCTCCGGTAGTGTTATTTTGGTTGCTACTAGTACTTCCATGATAGCAGAAAAGACTACAAGGCAGTGTGTCTTTTATATGGGTGGATAATGCTTAGAACAGTGAAGGTTGGTGCATACATTATAATAGCTTAATTTTTGACCATATTCTGGAACCTGCATCACCCACATTAACTGTCATTTCTCTACGGAGGTTGTTAAACGAGTTGTAGTTAGGCTGTTTAGATATGATTCTATCTCTAGTTTTCGTGTACTGTAAGTTGCCTAGATGAAACCGGTTGTTGTAACAATCTCTAGATGAGATATGATGTAATCTTGTATGCCAAGTCTTGGCCAATATATAAGTGAAGCCACGACACCCTAAGAGGGCAAGCCGTTCCAATCTACATCGTGTTCGTTGATATGGTATCAGAGCCAAACCCTTCCACCGCCACGATCATGTCGAACGGCGCTTCTTCTTCCTCGCCTCCGTCTGGACTCGGCCTGCAGTATGGCTCGGTAACGGAGAAGCTGGGGAGGGACAACTACCCTCTCTGGAAGGCGCAGGTCATGCCGCCACTACGGGCGCACCAGCTCGTCGGTTTTCTCGACGGCACAGCGGAGGTGCCGCCCAAAACCATCACGGTGGAGATGGAAAACAAGCAGGGGGAGAAGGTTCCCCGAGTCGTCCCCAACACGGCCTACACTGCGTGGGTCTCGCAGGATCAGCAGGTCCTGGGGTTCCTCCTCTCCTCCCTCTCACGGGAGGTGCTCACGCAGGTCACAGCGCTCACCACCGCCGCGGGCGTCTGGGCTGCGCTGTCGACGATGCACTCGTCGCAGTCCCGGGCGCAGATCATGCGGCTGCGGATGCAGCTCGCCACCATCGCCAAGCGTGACCTCAGGGTTGCGGACTACTTTGCCAAGATGCGGAGCCTGGGAGACGCCATGACTGCGGCAGGCTCCAAGATGGAGGACGACGAGCTCGCGTCGTACATCCTCGCCGGCCTCGACTCCGAGTGGAACGCGCTCGTCACCGCCATGACCACCAAGACTGAGACGGTATCCCTCTCTGAATTATATGCTCACCTCCTCAATTTCGAGAACAGGCTCGACATTCAGAACGGTGGTTCTATGGGCAACGTCGCTGCCATCAACCACAACAACGGCGGCGGCGGTCCTCCTGGTGGCAACGGAGGCATGTCCACCGTAAATCTGGCGTCCCGTGGAGGACGTAATGGAGGCAACCGCGGAGGCCGGGGCGGTGGCTTTGGCCGTGGCCGTGGTGACGGAGGCCGTGGCGGAGGTGCTAGCGGTGGCAACTACAACAGCAATGCCAACCGCAGCCAGCAACCCTTCAACGCCAACGGCAATCCACGTCCACAATGTCAGCTATGTGGCAAATATGGTCACGTGGCAGCGAAGTGCTGGAAACGCTTCAACAAGGAGTACATGGGAGAAGAGAAGGTTGCTTCTGCCGTCACCCACTCCTACAATGTCGACCCATCATGGTACATCGACACTGGCGCCACCGACCATATCACGAGTGAGCTAGACAAGCTCACCTTCCGCGAGCGCAACAATGGGCATGAGCAGGTCCACACTGCCAGTGGATCAGGTATGGATATTCACCATGTTGGTCAATCTACAATTCATACCCCTTGTGATAAACTTGTTCTCAAAGACATATTGCATGTTCCTAACGCCACCAAAAGCCTCCTTTCTGCTTCTAAGCTAGCGTTTGATAACAATGCCTTTCTAGAAATTAATTCATCCGTTTGATTTTCTTGTAAAGGAACGGGCCACGAGGAGAACCATTCTTCACGGTAGAGGTCGCCATGGTCTCTATCCTCTTCATTCGAGATCATCTTCGGCGTCAAAGCAAGCTTTTGGAGTCAATAAGCCGTCCACTTCGCAATGGCATAGGCGTTTAGGACATCCGTCTTCCACCATAGTTCAACAAGTTTTGAGTCACAATAAACTTCCTTGTGTTAAGGATTTGTCTACGCAATCGATTTGTGAGGCGTGTCAAAGAGGGAAGAGTCATCAACTCCCTTACCCCAAGTCAACTAGTGTGTCTAGTGCTCCTTTAGAGCTAGTTTTCTCAGATGTGTGAGGACCAGCCATTGCTTTGGTTGGTAACCAAAAGTACTATGTAAGCTTCGTTGATGATTATAGAAAGTTTACATGGATCTACCTCCTTAAGAATAAATCAGATGTTTTTGCACGCTTTCATGATTTTCAGAACTATGTTGAACGCCTTTTTGATCGCAAAATTCTTGCTATACAATCTGATTGGGGAGGAGAATACCAAAAATTGAATTCCTTTTTCTAGCGCATCGGCATTGAGCACCATGTATCTTGTCCTCATGCGCATCAGAAAATGGATCCGCTGAGCGTAAGCATCGCTATATAGTCGAAGTTGGCCTCACTCTTCTAGCACATGCTAATATGCCTCTCAAATTTTGGGACGAGGCATTCCTTACGGCCACTTTTCTCATCAATAGACTTCCTAGCAAGGTCTCCAATCATGTCTCTCCACTTGAGTTGTTATTCAAACGTCCACCAGAATACAATTTTCTTCGCACTTTTGGATGTGCTTGTTGGCCCAACTTACGTCCTTATAATTCTCGCAAACTTGAATTTCGCTCCAAGTGTTGTGCTTTCATTGGCTACAGTAATCTTCATAAAGGCTAGCAGTGCCTAGATATTTCTAGTGGCCGAGTCTATATTTCTAGGGATGTCATCTTTGATGAGAGTATTTTTCCTTTTTCGGAACTACACTCTAATGCTGGTGCTCGTCTTCATGCCGAAGTGCTTCTTCTTCCACCTGAATTGGTTGCTTTTACTCGTTTTGATCAAGGGGGAGTATTGATAGATGATCAACTAGGTGCTAATCCTACTAATTCTGCTGCAAGTGATTTTTCTGGTACACAGGACGGGGTACACGGAGGAAATTCGTCTGGCACGGAATCTGGTGCTGATTCTCTGCTCAGATCCTCCTCGGGATCGGAGGGCGCGCGATCCGGAATGGATCCTGCTGCGTCTGACGCTCCGTCAGTGGCTGCAGGAGGCAGCCCGACATTCCCTGCCCGCGGGTCTGCTGCCAGCAACGTGGCGGACGAGGAGACGACGCATGCGGGGCAGGGATCGCCGTCGGCCTCCGCGCCTGGATCGTCTGCGGCTTCCCCCACTTCGTCCTCGGCCACATCCAGGGCCACTGGATCTTCTGCGCCGAGTGCTGCCGAATTGGGAGATTCGTCGGCTGCCATGCCTAGCCTATCTACTGCTCCTCCCTCAGGATCTTCTGCGCCGGTCCGTGTTGTGACCAGGCTGCAAAATAGAATTATCAAACCTAACAAGCGATATGATGATTATATTCGCTATGGTAATTTGTGTCTTACAGGAGAGCCTGAGAATGTTCAGCAAGCTCTTGAGGATCCCAAATGGAAGGTTTCCATGCAAGAAGAGTATGATGCTTTGGAAAGAAATAAAACATGACATCTTGTACCATTCAGAAAAGGGAGAAACATAATTGATTGTAAGTGGGTATATAAAATCAAGAGAAAGTCTGATGGTACTATTGAAAGATATAAAGCACGGCTAGTTACTAAAGGCTTCAAACAACGATATGGTATTGACTATGAGGACACTTTCATCCCAGTTGTGAAAATTGCTACTATTAGACTTGTTCTGTCTATTGCAGTCTCACAAGGGTGGACGCTTCGACAGCTTGATGTTCAGAATGCATTTTTGCATGGTTTTCTGAAGGAGGAGGTCTATATGAAACAGTCACCTGGTTTTGAGAAAGGTGATCAGCTTATTTGCAAGTTGGATAAAGCATTGTATGGGTTGAAACAGGCACCACGAGCTTGGTATGCACGGTTGAGTACTAAGCTTCAGCAACTTGGTTTCTCTCCATCAAAGTCTGACACATCCTTGTTTTTCCTTGCTAAACCTGAAGTCACTATGTTTATACTGGTATATGTTGATGATATTATTGTGGCAAGCTCTACACAAGCAGCTGTTTCAGGTTTTCTTCAGCAATTGAGAGGAGATTTTGCTCTCAAGGATCTTGGAGACTTGCACTATTTTTTGGGTATTGAAGTAAAGAAGGTGGCTGATGGTATCACTCTTTCGCAAGGGAGGTATGCAAGATATTTGCTCAAACGTGCTGGGATGGAGAAGTGCAAGGGTGTCGCATCACCTATGTCCTCGACTGAGAAATTAACAAAATCTGAAGGAAAATTCTTAAATCCGGATGATGTGACACGGTATAGGAGCCTGGTTGGTGGTCTTCAGTATTTGTGTATGACACGACCTGACGTTTCCTTTGCTGTCAATAAGGTATGTCAGTATTTACATGCTCCAACAGTTTTGCATTGGGCTGCAGTGAAGCGTATCTTGAGATATCTTCAGTACACCATAGATATTGGTATGAGGATCAGAAGATCTCCTTCCACACTTGTGAGTGCTTTCTCAGATGCTGATTGGGCTGGATGTCCAGATGATCGCCGTTCTACAGGAGGATTTGCTGTATATTTTGGTCCTAATCTAATTTCCTGGAGTGCTAGGAAATAGGCAACAGTCTCTCGCTCTAGCACTGAGGCAGAGTATAAATCTCTTGCTAATGCAACTGCTGAAATTATTTGGATTCAGTCTGTCCTTAGAGAGATTGGTATTAAACAGCCAAGGACGGCATATCTGTGGTGTGATAATTTGGGAGCCACGTATTTATCAGCAAACCCAGTATTTCATGCAAGGACCAAACACATTGAGGTGGATTTCCATTTTGTTCGTGAGCGAGTATCGAACAGACAGTTGGAAGTCCGGTTCATTCCTTCTGGCGATCAAGTTGCAGATGGCTTCACAAAACCTCTTCCGGTGAAACAACTCGAAGCATTCAAATGGCATCTCAATTTAGAGAGTTGCGTTTGAGGGGGCATGTTAAACGAGTTGTAGTTAGGCTGTTTAGATATGATTCTATCTCTAGTTTTCGTGTACTGTAAGTTGCCTAGATGAAACCGGTTGTTGTAACAATCTCTAGATGAGATATGATGTAATCTTGTATGCCAAGTCTTGGCCAATATATAAGTGAAGCCACGGCACCCTAAGAGGGCAAGCCGTTCCAATCTACATCGTGTTCTTTGATA
>NC_061510.1:265373015-265463230 GCF_022539505.1 Lolium rigidum | reverse complement strand
GTCCGAAGACGAGACGAAGAGGGGCCACGGGGTGGCCAGAACCCTAGGGCGGCGCGGCCCCACCCCCGGCCGCGCCGGCCTATGGTGTGGGCCCCCGTGCCGCCTCTTGACTTGCCCTTCCGCCTACTTAAAGCCTCCGTGACGAAACCCCAGCATCGAGAGCCACGATACGGAAAACCTCACCGAGACGCCGCCGCCGCCGATCCCATCTCGGGGATCCGGAGATCGCTCTCCCGCACCCCCGCCGGAGAGGGGAATCATCTCCTGAGGACTCTACACCGCCATGGTCGCCTCCGGAGTGATGAGTGAGTAGTTCACCCCTGGACTATGGGTCCATAGCAGTAGCTAGATGGTTGTCTTCTCCTCATTGTGCTTCATTGTTGGATCTTGTGAGCTGCCTAACATGATCAAGATCATCTATCTCGTAATTCTATATGTTGTGTTTGTCGGGATCCGATGGATAGAGAATACTATGTCATGTTAATTATCAAGTTATTATACATGTGTTGTTTATGATCTTGCATGCTCTCCGTTTCTAGTAGAGGCTCTGGCCAAGTTTTTACTTTTAACTCCAAGAGGGAGTACTTATGCTCGATAGTGGGTTCATGCCTCGCATTGACACCTGGGACAATGGATGTAAAGTTCTAAGGTTGTGTTGTGTCGTTGCCACTAGGGATAAAACATTGGCGCTATGTCCGAGGATGTAGTTGTTGATTACATTACGCACCATACTTAATGCAATTGTCCGTTGTTAGCAACTTAATACCGGAGGGGTTCGGATGATAACCCGAAGGTGGACTTTTTAGGCATAGATGCGCTTGGATGGCGGTCTATGTACTTTGTCGTAATGCCCAATTAAATCTCACTATACTTATCATGTCATGTATGTGCATTGTTATGCCCTCTCTATTTGTCAATTGCCCGACCGTAATTTGTTCACCCAACATGCTTTTATCTTATGGGAGAGACACCTCTAGTGAACTCGTGGACCCCGGTCCATTCTTTTAATACTCGAAATACAAATCTGTTGCAATACTTGTTTTTATCGTTCTCTGCAAACAATCATCTTCCACACAATACGGTTAATCCTTTGTTACAGATGAAGCCGGTGAGATTGACAACCTCACTCGTTTCGTTGGGGCAAAGTACTTTGGTTGTGTTGTGCAGGTTCCACGTTGGCGCCGAATCTCCGGTGTTGCGCCGCACTACATCCCGCCGCCATCAACCTTCAACGTGCTTCTTGGCTCCTCCTGGTTCGATAAACCTTGGTTTCTTTCTGAGGGAAAACTTGCTGCTGTGCGCATCATACCTTCCTCTTGGGGTTGCCCAACGAACGTGTGAAATACACGCCATCTAGCATATTTTCTGGCGCCGTTGCCGGGGAGATCAAGACACGCTGCAAGGGGAGTCTCCACTTCCCAATCTCTTTACTTTGTTTTTGTCTTGCTTTATTTTATTTGCTACTTTGTTTGCTGCATTATATCAAAACACAAAAAAATTAGTTGCTAGTTTTACTTTATTTACTGTCTTGTTTGCTATATCAAAAACACAAAAAATTAGTTTACTTGCATTTACTTTATCTAGTTCGCTTTATTTACTATTGCTAAAATGGCCAACCCTGAAAATACTAAGTTGTGTGACTTCACTAGCACAAATAATAATGATTTCTTATGCACACCTATTGCTCCACCTGCTACTACAGATGGAATTCTTTGAAATTAAACCTGCTTTACTTAATCTTGTTATGCGAGAGCAATTTTCTGGTGTTAGCTCTGATGATGCTGCTGCCCATCTCAATAATTTTGTTGAACTATGTGAAATGCAAAAGTATAAAGATGTAGATGGTGAAATTATAAAATTAAAATTGTTCCCTTTCTCATTAAGAGGAAGAGCTAAAGATTGGTTGCTATCTCTCGCCTAAGAATAGTATTGATTCATGGACTAAATGCAAGGATGCTTTTATTGGTAGATATTATCCCCCTGCTAAAATTATATCTTTGAGGAGTAGCATAATGAATTTTAAACAATTAGATAATGAACATGTTGCTCAAGCTTGGGAAAGAATGAAATCTCCGGTTAAAAATTGCCCAACCCATGGACTCGACTACTTGGATGATCATCCAAACCTTCTATGCAGGACTAAATTTTTCTTCACGGAATTTATTGGATTCAGCTGCTGGAGGTACCTTTATGTCCATCACTCTTGGTGAAGCAACAAAGCTTATTGATAATATGATGATCAACTACTCTGAATGGCACACGGAAAGAGCTCCACAAGGTAAGAAGGTAAATTCCGTTGAAGAATCCTCTTCCTTGAATGATAAGGTTGATGCTATTATGTCTATGCTTGTGAATGATAGGACTAATATTGATCCTAATAATGTTCCGTTAGCTTCATTGGTTGCACAAGAAGAACATGTTGATGTAAACTTCATTAAAAATAATAATTTCAACAACAATGCTTACCGGAACAATTCTAGTAACAACTATAGGCCTTATCCTTATAATAATGGCAACGGTTATGCTAATTCTTATGGGGATTCTTACAACAATAATAGGAATACACCCCCTGGACTTGAAGCCATGCTTAAAGAATTTATTAGTACACAAACTGCCTTTAACAAATCTGTTGAGGAAAAGCTCAATAAAATTGATATTCTTGTTTCTAGAGTTGATAGTCTTGCCTCTGATGTTGATCTTTTGAAATCGAAAGTTATGCCTAATAGGGATATTGAAAATAAAATTGTTACTACAGCAAATGCCATCCAAGTTTGAATTAATGAGAATATAAGATTGATGGCTGAACTGCGTGCTAGGTGGGATAGAGAAGAAAATGAAAAACTAGCTAAGAAGGAAAATGTAGCTAAAGTTTGGACGATTACCACCACTAGCAATGCTAATGATTCATATGTTGCTGCACCTCCTACTATCAATGGTAAAATAATTGGTGTGGCAATGCTTCTACTCCTAGTGCAAAGCGCGCAAAATTACTCGAAACTCGCTAAAACTGCTGAAACTCGCTTATGATAAACCGCTGAAATTTTTTCCAACCTTGGGGATGATAATCCCATTGCTTTAGATTGTAATGATTTAGATTTTGATGATTTCCATATCTCTGAAGTTATAAAGTTCTTGCAAAAACTTGCTAAGAGTCCCAATGCTAGCGCTATAAATTTGGCTTTCACAAAACATATTACAAATGCTCTCATAAAAGCTAGAGAAGAGAAACTAAAACTTGAAACTTCTATTCCTAGAAAGCTAGAGGATGGTTGGGAGCCCATCATTAAAATGAGAGTCAAAGATTTTGATTGTAATGCCTTATGTGATCTTGGTGCAAGTATTTCCGTTATGCCTAAAAAAGTCTATGATATGCTTGACTTGCCACCATTGAAGAATTGCTATTTGGATGTTAATCTCGCTGATAATGCTAAAAAGAAACCTTTGGGGAAAGTTGATAATGTTCACATTATGGTTAACAATAACCTTGTCCCCGTTGATTTTGTTGTCTTGGATATTGAATGCAATGCATCTTGCCCCATTATATTGGGAAGACCTTTTCTTCGAACCGTTGGTGCTACTATTGATATGAAGGAAGGTAATATTAAATATCAATTTCCTCTCAAGAAAGGTATGGAACACTTCCCTAGAAAGAGAATGAAGTTACCTTATGATTCTATTATTAGAACAAATTATGATGTTGATGCTTCGTCTCTTGATGTTACTTGAGTTACACTTTCTGCGCCTAGTCGAAAGGCGTTAAAGAAAAGCGCTTATGGGAGACAACCCATGTTTTTACTCCAGTATTTTTGTTTTATATTTGTGTCTTGGAAGTTGTTTACTACTGTAGCAACCTCTCCTTATCTTAGTTTTATGTTTTGTTGTGCCAAGTAAAGTCTTTGATAGAAAAGTAAGTACTAGATTTGGATTACTGCGTAGTTTCAGAATTCTTTGCTGTCACGAATCTGGGTCTATCTCCCTGTAGGTAGCTCAGAAAATTACGCCAATTTACGAGCATGATCCTCAGATATGTACGCAACTTTCATTCAATTTGAGCATTTTCGTTTGAGCAAGTCTGGTGGCCTAATAAAATCCATCTTTACGGACTGTTCTGTTTTGACAGGTTCTGTCTTTTATTTCGCATTGCCTCTTTTGCTATGTTGGATGAATTTCTTTGATCCATTAATGTCCAGTAGCTTTATGCAATGTCCAGAAGTGTTAAGAATGATTGTGTCACCTCTGAACATGTTAATTTTTATTATGCACTAACCCTCTAATGAGTTGTTTCGAGTTTGGTGTGGAGGAAGTTTTCAAGGATCAAGAGAGGAGTATGATGCAATATGATTAAGGAGAGTGAAAGCTCTAAGCTTGGGGATGCCCCGGTGGTTCACCCCTGCATATATTAAGAAGACTCAAGCGTCTAAGCTTGGGGATGCCCAAGGCATCCCCTTCTTCATCGACAACATTATCGGGTTCCTCCCCTGAAACTATATTTTTATTCGGCCACATCTTATGTACTTTGCTTGGAGCGTCGGTTTGTTTTTGTTTTTTGTTTTGTTTGAATAAAATGGATCCTAGCATTCACTTTATGGGAGAGAGACACGCTCCACTGTTGCATATGGACAAATATGTCCTTAGGCTCTACTCATAGTATTCATGGCGAAGTTTCTCCTTCGTTAAATTGTTATATGGTTGGAATTGGAAAATGCTACATGTAGTAACTCTAAAATGTCTTGGATAATTTGATACTTGGCAATTGTTGTGCTCATGTTTAAGCTCTTGCATCATATACTTTGCACCCATTAATGAAGAAATACTTAGAGCTTGCTAATTTGGTTTGCATATTTGGTTTCTCTAGAGTCTAGATAACATCTAGTATTGAGTTTTGAACAACAAGGAAGACGGTATGGAGTCTTATAATGTTTACCATATGTCTTTTATGTGAGTTTTGCTGTACCGTTCATCCTTGTGTTTGTTTCAAATAGCCTTGCTAGCCTAAACCTTGTATCGAGAGGGAATACTTCTCATGCATCCAAAATACTTGAGCCAACCACTATGCCATTTGTGTCCACCATACCTACCTACTACATGGTATTTATCCGCCATTCCAAAGTAAATTGCTTGAGTGCTACCTTTAAAATTCCATCATTCACCTTTGCAATATATAGCTCATGGGACAAATAGCTTAAAAACTATTGTAGTATTGAATATGTACTTATGCACTTTATCTCTTATTAAGTTGCTTGTTGAGCGGTAACCATGTTTCCGGGGACGCCATCAACTATTCTTTGTTGGATATCATGTGAGTTGCTATGCATGTCCGTCTTGTCCGAAGCAAGAGAGATCTACCACCTTCATGGTTGGAGCATGCATATTGTTAGAGAAGAACTTTGGGCCGCTAACTAAAGCCATGATTCATGGTGGAAGTTTCAGTTTGGACATATATCCTCAATCTCATATGAGAATAATAATTGTTGCCACATGCTTATGCATAAAAGAGGAGTCCATTATCTCGTTGTCCATGTTGTCCCGGTATGGATGTCTAAGTTGAGAATAATCAAAAGCGAGAAATCCAAAATGCGAGCTTTCTCCTTAGACCTTTGTACGAGGCGGCATGGAGGTACCCCATTGTGACACTTGGTCAAAACATGTGCATTGCAAAGATCCGGTAGTCCAAGTTAATTAGGACAAGGTGCGGGCACTATTAGTATACTATGCATGAGACTTGCAACTTGTAAGATATAATGTACATAACTCATATGCTTTATTACTACCGTTGACAAAATTGTTTCATGTTTTCAAAATAAAAGCTCTAGCACAAATATAGCAATCGATGCTTTCCTCTTTGAAGGACCATTCTCTTTACTTTTATGTTGAGTCGGTTCACCTATCTCTCTCCACCTCAAGAAGCAAACACTTGTGTGAACCGTGCATTGATTCCTACATACTTGCATATTGTACTTGTTATATTACTCTATGTTGACTATTATCCATGAGATATACATGTTACAAGTTGAAAGCAACCGCTGAAACTTAATCTTCCTTTGTGTTGCTTCAATACCTTTACTTTGATTTATTGCTTTATGAGTTAACTCTTATGCAAGACTTATTAATACTTGTCTTGAAGTACTATTCATGAAAAGTCTTTGCTTTATGATTTACTTGTTTACTCATGTCATCACCATTGTTTTGATCGCTGCATCCACTACATATGTTTACAAATAGTATGATCAAGGTTATGATGGCATATCACTTCAGAAATTATCTTTGTTATCGTTTTACCTCGCTCGGGACGAGCGAACTAAGCTTGGGGATGCTTGATACGTCTCCGACGTATCGATAATTTCTTATGTTCTATGCCATATTATTGATGATACCTACATGTTTTATGCACACTTTATGTCATATTCGTGCATTTTCCGGAACTAACCTATTAACAAGATGCCGAAGTGCCGATTGCTTCGTTTTCTGCTGTTTTTGGTTTCGAAATCCTAGTAAGGAAATATTCTCGGAATTGGACGAAATCAAAGCCCGGGGGCCTATTTTTCCACGAAGCTTCCGGAAGTCCGAAGACGAGACGAAGAGGGGCCACGGGATGGCCAAACCCTAGGGCGGCGCGGCCCCACCCCGGCCGCGCCGGCCTATGGTGTGGGCCCCCGTGCCGCCTCTTGACTTGCCCTTCCGCCTACTTAAAGCCTCCGTGACGAAACCCCCGGTACCGAGAGCCACGATACGGAAAACCTTACTGAGACGCCGCCGCCGCCGATCCCATCTCGGGGGATCCAGGAGATCGCCTCCGGCACCCTGCCGGAGAGGGGAATCATCTCCCGGAGGACTCTACACCGCCATGGTCGCCTCCGGGAAGACAATGAAACAACTATATGTATTTCTCTTTTTACTTAAGCCTCAAGGTGTTGTTGCTATTGACCAATGCTAAGTTTGCCAAAACCAAATAGATTTACTCAATGCTCCCAAAGTGGTACCAATACTAAAATCAAGATCAATCATATAATAGAGATTGCAAACTAAAATAAGGTGTGCAATATGTAAATGATAAGACTTCTCATTAATATTTCATATCGATAACTGATACGTCTCCGACGTATCGATAATTTCTTATGTTCTATGCCATATTATTGATGATACCTACATGTTTTATGCACACTTTATGTCATATTCGTGCATTTTCTGGAACTAACCTATTAACAAGATGCCGAAGTGCCGATTCTTTGTTTTCGCTGTTTTTGGTTTCAGAAATCCTAGTAACGAAATATTCTCGGAATTGGACGAAATCAAAGCCCGGGGGCCTATTTTCTCACGAAGCTTCCGGAAGTCCGAAGGAGAGACGAAGAGGGGCCACGGAGGGGCCACACTATAGGGCGGCGCGGCCCCCTTGGCCGCGCGGCCCCGTGGTGTGGGGCCCCGTGCCGCCTCTTGACCTGCCCTTCCGCCTATAAAAAGTCTCCGTGACGAAACCCCCAGTACCGAGAGCCACGATACGGAAAACCTTACTGAGACGCCGCCGCCGCCGATCCCATCTCGGGGGATCCAGGAGATCGCCTCCGGCACCCTGCCGGAGAGGGGAATCATCTCCCGGAGGACTCTACACCGCCATGGTCGCCTCCGGAGTGATGAGTGAGTAGTTCACCCTCGGACTATGGGTCCATAGCGGTAGCTAGATGGTTGTCTTCTCCTCATTGTGCTTCATTGTTGGATCTTGTGAGCTGCCTAACATGATCAAGATCATCTATCCGTAATTCTATATGTTGTGTTTGTCGGGATCCGATGGATAGAGAATACTATGTCATGTTAATTATCAAGTTATTATACATGTGTTGTTTATGATCTTGCATGCTCTCCGTTTCTAGTAGAGGCTCTGGCCAAGTTTTTACTTTTAACTCCAAGAGGGAGTACTTATGCTCGATAGTGGGTTCATGCCCGCATTGACACCTGGGACGATGACGAGAAAGTTCTAAGGTTGTGTTGTGCTGTTGCCACTAGGGATAAAACATTGGCGCTATGTCCGAGGATGTAGTTGTTGATTACATTACGCACCATACTTAATGCAATTGTCCGTTGTTAGCAACTTAATATCGGAGGGGGTTCGGATGATAACCTCGAAGGTGGACTTTTTAGGCATAGATGCGGTTGGATGGCGGTCTATGTACTTTGTCGTAATGCCCAATTAAATCTCACTATACTTATCATGTCATGTATGTGCATTGTTATGCCCTCTCTATTTGTCAATTGCCCGACTGTAATTTGTTCACCCAACATGCTTTTATCTTATGGGAGAGACACCTCTAGTGAGCTGTGGACCCCGGTCCATTCTTTTAATATCGAAATACAAATCTGCTGCAATACTTGTTTTTACTCGTTTTCTCTCGCAAACAATCATCTTCCACACAATACGGTTAATCCTTTGTTACAGCAAGCCGGTGAGATTGACAACCTCACTGTTTCGTTGGGGCAAAGTACTTTGGTTGTGTTGTGCAGGTTCCACGTTGGCGCCGGAATCTCTGGTGTTGCGCCGCACTACATCTCGCCGCCATCAACCTTCAACGTGCTTCTTGGCTCCTCCTGGTTCGATAAACCTTGGTTTCTTTCTGAGGGAAAACTTGCTGCTGTGCGCATCATACCTTCCTCTTGGGGTTGCCCAACGAACGTGTGAAATACACGCCATCAGCAGCCAAGGCGGCACGATTGTCGGCCATTATCTTCTCCATGCTCTGCATGAACGCAATGGCCTGCGCCTCCCGGACAAGATCGGCCTTGGTAGCCTTATGGCCTCGTGGACGAGGTGGAAGGACTGGACGGCCTTGATCGTCGTCTTCGCCGTCGAGGGTGACCGCTGTCCCATTCTTCACAGCTGCTTGGTAGGCCGCAAAGCTTATCATCCACTTGTTGTTGTCTTTGAGCACCTCCCAACAATGGATCATATGGAAGCCCTTCTTATGTGTCGCCCTGAACTTCTCCAAGGCGCGGGATACCTGCAATCATAGCCGCCAATGATGTACATACAATGACGCAAATTGTGTAGAATGATGATGATTGTATCGTGTTTACCACTGTCATGACGCCAGTGCCGCTTACGGGGTTGTTAATAGCATGTTCGACCACCGAGCAGAACTTGCTTGTCTCTTGTTTGATGTAGTTCCATCTTTTCCGGAGGGACTCTTCCGTCCGAGGGCCTGTGATATGGTAGGGCGGGTGCATCCTGGTCTCGTTGTGCTCGCTGCAAGACCTTGGCCCAATAGACCTTGCCCTTTTGCTGGACGCCATTGATACAATCTTGGGTCGTTGCCAGCCACGCTTCACACAAACACTTATCCTCGTCGTCGACGAAGCCTTGTGTCCTCAAGCTCTTGCCCTTCTTCTCCGTGGCAATGTCCGTGGGGATAGGCTGTGTTGGCGCGTCGTCGAAGTCGTCGACGGACATGGGTGTTGGCTGCGTCCGCTGGGTGCCGAACAGCCGTGCGGTGTCGATGTCCTTCGCATCTTGCGTTGGTGGCCAATCATCATGCGGGCATGTCCCGGCCCGATCATCGCGAACGAAGCCGCCGCCGTAGATAATTTCCTGGATGTCTGAATCATGGCGGTCCTTCCAATAGTCCTACGAACGACCGGACATCAGACGCATGATACACGGCACTCGCACACATTGACAGAGCTCACGTACCGGGTCGTCCATCGTCGGGGCAGGCGGCGCCATTTCGTCGAACAGGATGCGGGGCTGCGGCATGCTCTCCTCCGGCACCTGGTGCATCTTCTGTGTTCCGCCCGGGCAGGAGTCACCGCTTCTAGGCGTCCGGTTGAGGTCGGGAACCGCCGCCCCGGTCATCTTCACCGGCGGTAGGCCGGAGGCGAACCGCGATGCCGCGTGGCCCTGCAAGGGAGCGGGAGTTCCAGGGCGTAGCTGGGAACTTACCGAGCTGGCCGAAGAGGCCGGAGGAGCGACGCCGGCGATCCCCTATCTCTTGATGAGCATGTAGCCCTCCGCTAAGGTCGGATGGAGGGCTACTTGCGCGACGCCGGCTTTGATCTGCATCTGCAAGGCCCGCTGGTTGGCGGCCGCGGCAGTCTTGATCTTCTGGTTCTTGCATCGCCCGCGACGCTTCACGGCCTCCATGATTTTCTCCTCCGCGGAGAGCACCTTCTTTGCCGCCTTCGGCTTTGCCTCCCGGCCGCCGCCGGTGGCGGTTGCTTCCGCCGGAGCTGAAGCCTCCATTCTGGCTATGGTCGTGGCTACGGGGGAGTGTGGGGCGGCGGCGGGTGCGAGGGTTTGCTCCGCATCCATGGCGGTAGCTGCGGCGGCGAGGACGTCCATCGCTTCTGGACTGCTCGCGCCGGTCTAGTTTGCAATTTCGCGCGGGGAATGGCCGGTGCCGGGAATAATATCGGCGTCCAGCCACTGACGCACGGGTCCTACGTCTTTTTCGGCGGACACTCGGCGCGACCGCCGAGCATCCGCGGAGATGCAAACCTGGCGCATATTTGGGCCAGGTTTGCGTCTCCACGAACGGCCCGGTCACTTTACGTCGCCCCGCTGAAGCAGGCCCCAGACGCATTTCCGGTCACGGCGGACAAAAACGGTCGCTCAGCAACCGTTTGCGTCGCGCCCCGCTGGAGATGCCCTTAGATCTTCATCATTCCTCGTTTACTTCTTAGCTGGATTATTGCGTCAATGACTTTTGGGCCCATGTGAGAGCAAACCTGGCCGCCCGGCCTGGCATTGGCCCGTCTCAACACGTTGCAGCCGGACACGGCCCGGCATGCCAGGGCCTGTTAAGTGGCGGGCCGTGGCGTGCTCGCCCACGTGCCCTTCCCCTAGGCTCTGGCATGGCATGAGAGCTAGCCAGGATGACGGCATGCAGGTGCCCAAAATGGCCTGTATTGCCTGTTTTCATGTGGTGGAAATTTTGAAAAAATCAGGAAAATAGAAATATAAGGCAAGATTTCACGTGGGATAAAAAAATGAGATTTACTAATTAGTGCCTCATAAAAAAATCTTAAATCCCGAGATATGGAAAAGGAGTACGACCGCTCTAAACATCTAAACTATATATATGGCCGCTTGTTCATCCATCTTGCACATAATTCTTTTGGTGTCTCACCAAGTGGATGTGCCCTCCTGCGTGATGCACATTGAAGTTTTGGTGGCATATTTTGCAGACCATCCTCCTCATATTCATCCATGTTGTAGTGGTCTCGAATGGCGGAAGCTCTTCTTCTTGCAGCTTCAACTTCATATAAGCTTTCAGCATCTTCTTCATCCATATGGATATGTTCAGCGTGGTGCCTCACCAAGTAGCCAGTTTCTCCTCCGTGTGCATAATGCAGGATGGCATGGCATATTTTGCACACTGCTACACACCTCGTAACACCTTCGACCTCATGCTCGTCCTATGTGAGAGGGCGTGGGAAATGATAGGAGTCGGTTGATAGGAGTCGGCAAGTGTGAGAAATAAGAGGGGTGGGCTGCCAAATTTATAGGAAAAAGTGAGATCAGGGGTAATATGGGGAAAAGTTTGTATAGGGATAACATTAGCATTTATTATTAGCTCCTCATCGAAACCTTCCATCCGTCGGAAGTAAAAGAGTGCACCTGACTATAAAACTTGATGAAAATTACAAAAGAAAAATAAAATTGCAAAATAAAAAAGAAAATACACTTCGGGTTCTTCGTTCCAACTCAGAGCTTCAAATGCGGCTACCGAGTTCAGCGTTGTTGCTAGAGTGTTGGGCTCTCCATTTGGCTAGTTGACCATCTTTCAGGGTCATTAGACATTTTACCATACATGAGGCGAGGTTGTGTCTTCTGTTGTAAATTATTCTTCCACGCATACTAAATGTAGAATCTGATGACACTGGTGAGATGGGTACTGATATCACATCTCATCCTAATATGGAAAGCACCAGATAAGTAGTCCTTTTATCATGCCATCACTACAGTACGTTCATCATCATCGCGTGCGACCCATTGTTGAGGTACTTTGCGAACTCCCACTCCACCTGCAAATGTGTGAGATGAATGTGTGGAAGAGCTCGAGGCGAAGGCGGAGGAAGAATCGAAAAACTCCCCCCCCCCCCTCCACACACACACACACTTTATTATTCTTTTTTCCTATAGTTGGTGCTGGCGGAGGCCTTTTGTGTTGGATGAGGCTGCCATACCTCATAATTACCCTAAAATTTAGCAAACTAATCCTTCACTTCCATAATATATTGATCATATGACACATTAACGACATAACTTAATTGCGAGATAACGGTAGCTAACATGCTCATTTTAGCCCTAGGATCAAAAATATGTGCAAATGCATACAAGAAAGGAACATTTTTCCAATATTTTAAATATTTAAGTTTGATTTTTCCAACAGCTTCAAGTAAAACGGGATCATTTTCGTATTGTTTGAGGTGTTGGGCGATTTCAAGAATATTGTGCACAATAATAGAAGATGTGGGATATTAAACCCCAGATAAAGAAATAGTTGAATAATAAGAAGGATCCAAAAACTGAACTATTGATTCAACAATGTGCCAAGTTTCCTCGGTAAGTAAAGCCCCACAGTTTGGTCCTTTGTATGGGCAGTGTTGATTAATAAATGCTGAGAATGAAGCTTTATCTGCGATAAGTGAATTAAGCATCAAATATGTAGAGTCTTATCTAACAGACATCTTAGCTAAACCTATGGAAAGGTTCATTTATAAGAGTGTAATAGCCAGAGTAAAGCAAGTCGTGGATTAGAAGCATTCAACCATCCAATTACGCCTAGTGTATCAATGTGTGGTTCTAGATTCTTTAAAGCAGTTTTGGCAATAAGATTAATTACATGACATGCACAACCGTGTTCATGTAAAAAAAAATTGATGCATACACTTCAAATATAGGAGTGAAAATGTTCATTGTACTAGTATTTTCTAAAGCATCATCTAAAGTTACTGCAAATATCTTGGCGATGAGACCAAAATGATCATCAACTTCACATATAGCTTGAGCAATGTGCTACGTCAATTAATTCATATCCTATGACTCTTTTTGGTAGTTCCCGGTTCTTGTTAACATAATGCGCAACCACATTTAATATAATCTTGCTTAGCCCGACCACTCCAGATTTAGACTAAAAAAGTTGATGCGCCTAACTCTTCTTTTATGGCTAATAAACCTTCTTTTGCTAATTTTTCATATCCCTATTAGTAGTTTGTCTAGAGACCGGTTTAAAATCAAGAGTATGAGCAGTTCGAATATATTAATTAAACGGGCTAGAGCATCTCTTTGACTATGTTGATCATGGACGAAAATACCTTGCCAGCCGTCGGGGTTGAACCGGATCCTGCTCTGTTCATCCTTCTTGGCATGCGTCTTGATGTACCTCGGCATGTGGCCGTTTCCTGCTCCCTTCTGTAGAGAAAATCTGTTGGTGCAACCTGGATGGAGGCACTTAGCGCTCATCTTCGTGGCACCGTCGCCGTTAACGTATTCTTCTTCCACGTAGTGGTCCTAGATCGTTGAGGTTTTTATTTTGCCTTTTCGGGGCCATGGTGCTTAAGGTGCCGGTGAATGTGGAAGAACTTTGATTAGATTGTGTATATGGAGGTGTATGATAGTCGTTGTTGAGGTAGGAAGAACACGGTATTTGAACCCCGAATTAATCCATGGAGAAGAGAAAACGGTTTGGATTATCATCCATGTTTGAGGTTTTGAGTGTGGAAATGAGAGGCTTGTTTGAGTGTGCAAAATGAGAGGGGTGTGCTACCATTTTTATAGTTAAAATCTGGCAAATTTTGGAAAGTGATGTTTTGACAAACGAGAGCATGCTCCCTTTATTTTCTAATGCATTTTCAATAGATTTTGAAATGTCAAAAAATTGAAACAAAACATTCGCACGTACATCTTCGCGTGCGCTACACATTCACAGAGGTGTTTCATGAAAAATAAACTTGTCGTGTGGCATATGTAAAAGGACAATATTTATTGCTAAAAATAAGGCTTTTCACAAGACAAATTTTCTCTTTTTTACATAGACCACAAAAATATCAGTTTTCCACGAAACTTGACGAACACGCATATATTATGAAGACATCCGTGTAGAATTTTTTGTGAAACAATTTCAACACATCAATATATATTTTTTTTAGTAGAGGGGTCATATGCACCGAGAGCCGAATTGAGTTTCCGCAAATTCTAGATCAAATAGACATGAAAGAGGGAAGAAATAAATAGGAAGGAAGATGGGCCATACAAGACAAACACGCAATAGGACATGAAAGAGAAGGAATAAAGAGGAAGGAGCAGTGGCTATAGAAGGAAAACATGCAATAAGACATGAAAGGAAACATGGAATGTTCACTTGTGCTAGTGAATCAAATGCTAGGGAGAAAAAGGATACCAATGCGCCGGTAGCCAACTTCTAAAGCCCATTTCACTAGCATCTTTGGCCAACTTCCCCGCTCATTTCCTTAGGCTGGCATGCCCACGTATTGCTTAACTTTTCTAGTAGTACTCAATCTACGCTGTAGTATGAATCCATTAGATTAGAATCAACGAATTTTCTATACTCATTTAAGGATGCCCTAAAAGTCTTAATTACTCGTCACACTCCCACGAAGTTTTTGATGTTGATGACAAAAAACTTCCATTGCCAGATATAGCTTGTTTTCTTATTATGTTTGGTTGGTGTGGTTGAACAACATCTACAACCACCAAGTAAATAGATGACACATCCGAGACATCATACAATGGAATGAAGGGGCGGGTGGTACTATTATTGTGCAGATTAATAAGACGGAGAATCGATCTAAGTCCGTACAATATTTTTCTCCTTTGATATATGATGAGATGAGAGTTGGCTGACACTTTGTCCATTTTCTTAGACAAACTCATGAAAGAACATGAGCAAATTGATATATGTTTATAATGTGATATTAAAGAAAAAAATGGAGATATATGTGGATGGCTCACCACAACAACTAGGTATTATTAGATGCTAGTTTAAAAAAAAGGTATTATTAGATGCTCACATAACTAAATTAAATAATGTTGTCCAGTCCATCATTGTCAGACAGAGGAGAGAAAAAAATGAGGAAATATTGTCCGGTCCACCATAAGTTCGGTAGTTTTGGGACACGGTGGCGATGAAATGTTGTGGTACCTGTATATTTTGATTTTGAGAGCCTCAAAGTAAAGAAATATTGTGAGAAATTAGGTGTACCTATTTGCCCACCGGATCAATCACACTCCAGATCCCAAGGCCAAAAAAGAAAAGAAAAAAATCGGTGTCCAAGCGCTAACGCAACTAGTATAAAATCAACCAGAATACCCAAGCGAATACCAAGCAAATACCCAAGCAAATTACCGAGCGAAGAAAGCGCAAAGAGAACTCCTAAACCCCAGGCCATGTCTCCCCTAACCCTCCTCCTCGTCGCCATAGCTGCCATCGCTGCGCCCCTCGCCTATGGGGCCTGCAACGGCGAAGCCTCACTGAAAGGCGTGGCGAACGACGTCCTGTGGGAGTACGGCCTCCCGAAGGGCCTCGTCCCGGACTCCGTCACCTCCTACACTTTCATCAACGCCACCGGCGACTTCAAGATCGAGCTCGCCAGCAGCTGCTACGTCTGGTTCGGCGACCACTACACCTACTTCGACAAGAACCTCAGCGGCACCATGTCCTACGGCGCCATCTCCAACCTCTCCGGCATCCAGGCCAAGAAGCTCTTCTTCTGGGTCTCCATCTCCAGCATGATCGCGCGCCCGGAGAGGGGCATGATCGAGTTCCATGCCGGGTTCATCTCGGAGGACGTGCCCATCTCGCTGTTCGAGAAGGTGCCTGTCTGCGGCAACGGCGTCGGTGAGCAGCTCCGTGGCGCGGCCGGGGTTATCCGTGAGATGAACGTGCTCCCTGTCGCCGAGGTGTGACTTCAGATATCAAGTTGCTTTCCCATGTCTGGTGCTGGGTATTACGTATGGCTGGCCAATATATTTGCACCTTAATTAATTTCTCGTTGGAAGATTTCTTATTGTAAGAGAGAGAGACATGTTAAAGTAAGATTGTATTGTAAGAAAAGACAGGGTAATGTACGATTGTAATGTGTGAAATTACATGTTTATGTTGAAGATATAAACATTTATTTACAAAGAACACGATTGAGTAAAATGACAAACAGTAAGACACTCTATCCAGTTGCGATGTTAGTTTCTCTTGAGCGCAAGAGATGGGCACTGTTGTGATCATCAAATACACGTATCGGCTCCTCTCCTGCCTTGCAGCAATGTAGTGATATACACGTATCGGCTCCTCTCCTGCCTTGGAGCAATGTAGCAATGTAGTGATATAACATGCTCCCTTCGAAACCAAATAGTCAGAAAAAAAAAACACGGGTGCGCACGACCGAATCTCACCCGTACTTATATTGTATAACCCCCTACTATGACATAACATGCTCATGTGTATTTGTATATGTACAAATTGAACATGTATATAAAGAAGTATGATCCGTTTGAGCTATAACCCGTAGGTAGTCGAGTTTCTTCCTAACTTCTCATATAAGGTGCCCACTTGGGCAGCTTTTATAAGGAGCTCTTGCTCTCTCCAGGTTTACATGTGGGACTGAACTTACCACGTGCTAAAATCTACACATATCTTCCCATTTGGTCCAACATGAAGACCGACTCTTAATCTCGCCACTTAAGACAATTGCTTAAGGAAAGGACAGATAATGCACCTAACTTTTTGTTAAGTAACCTTTTTTTGTTAAGAGTAGAAAATATTTAAAGTTGGCCTAAAAAAAATCCTATACACTATTATACAAATTATTGATGTATAATTGTTTCCCAATGATTGAACAGTCTACACTTACCTTTATCAATGTGAAAAGAAAAGAAGATAAGAAGAGAGAGAGAGGGAGTCATCCTGAAAAATGTTGGTGAAGAGAAGCATGATCATGAAAATACGAGGGAGTAGTTGTACCAGCGGGAAGCTGTCCTTGTCAGACCATTTTCTTAGACCGAAAATTGGTAGCTGACCCTAGGTTTAACTATCGTGCCAGCCCCCCGCAAATTCAGACAGAAAATCCCAAACCCCATCACCACCTATGTCTCCCTTGTCCCTCCTCCTTCTCGTCGCCGCCGCCGTGGCCGCCGCGCCGCTCGCCTCCGCGGCCAGTGGCGCCACGCCAAACGGCGCAGCCAACGACCTCCTCCCGAAGTACGGCCTGCCGAGGGGCCTCATCCCGGACTCCGTCTCCTCCTACAGCTTCGACGAGACCACCGGCGACTTCGAGATCCACCTCGCCGGCACCTGCTACGTCTATTTCGGCGACCACCTCGTGTACTACGAGAAGAACATCCGCGGCTGCCTCTCCCCGGGGAAGATCACCGGCCTCGCCGGCATCCAGGCCAAGAAGCTCTTCCTCTGGGTCTCCGTCACGGGCATGGTCGCGCACCCCAACGATGGTACTCTGGAGTTCCAGGCAGGGTTCATCTCGGAACAGCTTAAAGCGTCGCTGTTCGACAAGGTGCCCTCCTGCGGCGCCAGTGCCGGCGCGCAGCTCCGCGGCGTGGCTGGGGTCATCCGGGAGCTCGGCCTGCTCCCCATTGCCGAGGTATGGGCTTACCGTTGACTCTCTCTTGCCCTGCTTGAATTAGGCTCCTCGAGTGGTTTCAGTAAGAATTAATCGATTCAGGATGCTTGTGGCGTGGCTATGCATATTTCCAACTTCGAGAACCAATTTAGTTTGACATAGATTGAGGCTAGAATTTAGAAGTTTCATTTTAGCATTTCTTAGAGTTGTTCTTAATCGTTTAGGGCAGTTGTAGCTGGCGTGAGCCTGACAACTGTAGTCAAATAGTCGCACATGGAGGCGTGGGACTTGTTTTTTTGTTTTGTTTCGGTTGCTTGAAGCTGTAGTCTATCTCCATCACCTCTAATCAATGAATCACCAAGTGATTAAGAAATATCAGAGATTAGTAGTGTGTAGGAAAGGTTGATGTTACCTCATACTTCACCTACTGGCATCGCACACCCAACAACCCATCAAACAACATGTAAACCTAGCTCACATCACTTCATGTATCCCAAACCTCAACTCATGCTGTGACTAAAAGTTGTTGTGCTGAGTATTGGAGACAAGATGGCCAAAATTAAAGGAGAGTGCATGCATATTATTTTTAGTGCCAAGGATTATACTTGTAACAAGTTCGATAGGAGTCATGTGTTAAGACCTACTAGGATGTAAAACCAATGATTGAACGAACCAAAATAGTGCTAGATGCCTCCAAAACCACAAGTCTTCTTACAGAACGCCTGTACTTACCACACCCCTCAACAGTTTGTCAGTTTCAGAAACTACACCCCACGCCCTAATTATATTTAGAGGCCGAGCGCAACAGAGTAGGTGTGGAGTGACCGAGAATGACCGATAATCAAGGACATGGAGATGCATATATTGAAAAAAAAACCAGCAGGCCTAATTATTTGTTGAACTAGTACATTATTGAACTAGTACATAAGTTGTCTGCTGGAAACTGTGCGGGCTATGGATTACTATTATTACTAATTAAAAGCAACATCGTCGCCCTGTTTGTCTGCACATGCTTCTCTACAGCATGCCTAGGGCTCAAATCGCTGCCGGTGGAAACTGTGCCTGTGTTGCCCACCGTTCTTGGCGACTACGGAGAATTTATTTTTGAGATTGTTCCTTTGCTCGCAAGCAGTTTAGGCATCGAGGTTGCCATGGATACCAAAACCATTTGTGAGAAAAGGAGCCATCTCAAAAAAAAGTTCTCTGTAATGGCCAAGCATGGTGGGCTGCACAACTGTAAGTTCCACAGATGACGCAATCGCTGTTGGTTGTAGTTCAGCTCCATTACGTTTTCTTTCAACAAATGTACGTTCATTAGGCGTGCTGGTTTCTTTACAATATATGCATCTCCATGTCTTAGATTATCAATCGTTGCTGTGGCCATTCTCGGCTTCTCCTCGTGATAGTCTATTTCACTCGGCCCCTGAATCTAATGAGGGTGCGGGGTGATGTTTCTGAAACTGAAGAACAAGGGCAGTGTTTTTTATAGCGTAAACTGATGAACTATGAGTTGGGTGGTAAATACGCATGTGTAAAAAGACTTGTTGTCAGGTAGCACTATTTTGGTCCGTTCATTCATTCCCTGGTTTCACGGGTGGCACTATTTTGGCTTCCTTTTTAGTTTTTAGTGTTCCGCTGTTTGAATTAGGCACCGTGAGTACTTCTGCTAAGAATTGCATAGGCGTTCGAGATAGTCCATTGCGTACGCTTGTGGTGTGTTGCTTTATATGCGCGTTGCAAAATTCAGTGTCAATTTACTTTGTCATAGATTAATCTCCAAAATTTGGAAGTTTAATTTTTAGCATTACTTAGTGTTGTTCTGAATCTTGTAGTGCAGATGTAATTGTGGTGAGTGTGACAACTGTAGTAGTGATGACGCATGCAGGTGTGAGACACCTATCATCATTCAAACTTAGCTCACATCACTTCTTGTCACGACGAAACAACTCCGACTTGAGTCCCCAACCCCAAGTCATGCCTTGACTAAAAATGATGCGCTGAGTATTCGAAACAAAATAGTCAAAATGGAAGGAGAAAGCATAGCTTCTTTAGTGTTGAGCATTATAGTTGCCCTTAGCAGCAGGGCAACAACAACTTTGATAGGACTCATGTCTTTAGAACTTTGATAGCCCTTGCTTTACTTCCTCCCATTTAAAAATAGAAAATTAAGTATGTACCACTCGAAGTACCCTGGTTTTGGCATGTACCACTAAAAGATATCAGCCTGCTTTAATAGTACCAACAGTTTGCAATCATATTCAATATGCAATTCTCTAATTTTCCACTAATGGATTATTTGATTTCCCAGTCGAGATCAGAAGAAAAATGACCAGCTATATTTTGCCTCCCTCTCTCTTTCCCATTCTTTTCTTCCTCCTGATCCCATTCTGTCCTCTCTACCATATCTACTCTCGGCTGGAGACCCCTAGTAGGCAGCAACTGTCGTCGTGGTGAACAGACAGATGCCATAGGATGGCTTAAGTTGGGGCCGAATGGACGCAAGAGGATTCGGGGGAGGGTTTGTGATTAGATGGGATGAACTTCCGGATGGTTTCCTCAAGAACTTAGCCAAGGCTAGAGGTTGAAGAAGAAAGACATAAGGAAGAACTCGCTCTAGATCCTCATCTTTATTGATCTCAACAAGCTACAAGTTTCTCAGTACAAGCTCTTCTAAACCTAGCTCTCTTCGTGCGTACGCACGTAAGAGGGGCTGCCCCTCTCCTTATATAGGGGAGAGGTGGCTTACGAGGGCAAGAAACCCTAATGGCATCTTTGACTAGACAAACTACTTTACAAAGCTACTTTAATCATAGAAGACACCGGAGTCCTCTTTAATCAGAGATGCTGATGTCCTCCGGCTTCTTTGACCGTCATCCTTCTCTTTATCGTCAGCCCTTCGTCTAAAGTTACTTTGCTTAGCTCATCTTTGTCTTCTAGCTCTGGAGAGAATCTTTGACCATTCCTGCCGACCTGCTCTTCCCTCCGGTGGCCCGGTATCTTCTTACCCGGTTCCGGCATACCCCTCTTGGGGATACCGGCTTAGCTTCACTTAGCTAAGTTCCTATCTTAAAGTTCCGGCACGAACCTTAAACCGGTATCTTGATGGCTCAAACCATCCGGTTTGGCATGCCTTTGGCATACCGGGGGTCATCCCCCCAACAGCAACTCAACAAGATCCACCACAGGCTACATCAGAGTGGACATCTGACAGCATAAAACAGATGCCTTCTCCCTGGCAATTGGTGATTGTGTCCCACTCTTGTGTCCAATATTAGGTTTAATCCAGTACTTGATCCCTGTACAGTCTTAAGTTGGATGCCTTTAATCTTGAGTAAGTATTGACCATATGCATTGAAGCAGAAAAATGTCATATTTGTTCATCAGAAAAAATCATTCATGTTAAACAAAACCAAATCTTTCATGCCCATCTGAGTAAATCACACTTCAGTTCACTAACAGCCCCATGTGTTGCAAGTTTCAAGAGACAGGAGCTATTCGGCTAAGGTTTGTGGGAAGCAGGGTTCCTAAGAAGTTTGCACAGATTACATGTGCATCAAAGTACCACCACATGCCTGTGAATTTGGTATCTTGAACGCTGCACAGTGGTGGAAGAAACATGGGAGTAGTATAGCGGGCTGAGGGTTAAAGGTCAAGAGTAAGGTAAAAGAGAAACAGATGGGGAGAGATGCATATCTAAGCAACAAAATATAATATTGAATAGAATTTGGAACTTTGTTTGTATTTATGTGAACTAGTGGCCTTGGATGGTATGCATAAAAACATAGGACTTTGGGTGGTATATTTTTTTTTCTTCAAAGAATGGAGAGAGGGAATAAAAGATCAGATGGCAGATGAAGAGAGAGATGAAGGCTGGAGACGTTGAGAACACTGTAATCTTCATGGGAGGCTGGGAGCATCATATCAGAAGCCAGTTACATGAGCCAGATCTTTCGAACACTTCACATCCTACACAATGACCTTTACTGACCTACGTTGTATACTTGTAGTGTGATTTATATCTTAGAACATTTATTAAGTAAAGAGTATCTAGGGAAGTTTAACGATAAGAGAATTATAAATATGAATATGACATCATCTTGGGCTGTATTTCTTGCCAAGGAAAAATATCAATATAGATCACAAGTATGGAAATTGTAAGTTGGCAATTTACATGCCCAGCCGCCCAGATATCAGACAGACTTGAACTACCACTGGCGTGCTATTGGATTGCTTTGTTTTTATTTATGCTCTGTAATCTTTTTTAGTTTGGATCCCATCATAGCAAATGATTAGAGATTACCAGAAATTGTAAATGTCTTGGGTGGTCTGTGAAAGCATGAAAAGTAAAAGATTTAACATAAGGAACCATGACACACCAATTTACTAATTCTCGTCGGTTCTATGTAAGCTAAATCATATGTGTTGGTGAATATATTTACCTTTTTCGTAGAAGTCAGATGTAATTTGTAGTCATAACAGCTATTTTCAGCTATTTTCATCATCTGTTAATATATTTTTTCGTTGATCCCTTTACCCTTTCTGGCCTTGTTTCTATGCACCTATCTTCACCTAGTCAATCAAGAATCCAAAGCTGATCACAATGCTTTTACCTCATGCTATTATTTCTATCCAATGCGCAGTCAGTGCAATAATCCTACTTGGTCATCTGACAATCTTCCCTTTGATACCGTTTCAGGCTTGAGCTTTGAGCTAGACGCCTTACTTGCAGCAAAACTTGAGCACCTCCTTGGATCCGATGTTGTTACTAGATGAGTGAATGAAAAGATGTCTGGAGCCTTTTTTGAGCTCAGAAAGAGGCTCTGCAATGCTGTGTGCTGCTGAGCTCTGTATATGTATGTCGCTTCTCTCCTTAGTGAACATGGATTTCTGTGTTTAGAATTGTACATCCAATTGCTGTTTGCTGAAACCTGTGTAAAATGTACATCACGAATTGTTTCATAGTACGCATTGTATTTCTCCGTTTCTGTGGGCCAGCACCAAAATATCATGGGTCTGCCAAAAATTTGGCAGGGCAAATTTGGTCCAACAAAACGTACACGTGCTCTCATGGGGATCTAAAACGGCTATTCCATAGCTTTCTTAATTTTTTTTTGCCTCAAGTGCACGCCACATTGCCTCTCCCTCAGGTTTTCCCAAATATAATTGCAAATAAAAAATTCAAAAAAGGGTTTTCCCAAATACAACCATTGTACTATCTCGTGACAACTTTTGAGTCCTTTCATTTCTTCTACCCTCTGCCCATTCAAATCCAAATTTTGCTATGAAAAATATTTGATAGTTATATGTGGCGTTCTTATTACAGAAGTGTAGAGATGGTAAACAATTATGATAACTAGATGACATCCCGCGCGTTGTTGCGGAAACTTTTAGTCCCAAACACATGCTATCAGATAATTTTTTTATATTATATTATTTCATAAGAATAGTACATATGACAGTATGATGAAAAAATGTAGTAGGCACAAAGATAGCAGAGTGAGAAAGGTTATGTGCAAATAGTTTGTCACAAAATTAATAGCAAGGTGTCAATGATCTTACAAAATTATTTGTTTCAAGTGTGAATTATCTGCTTATATTTTTTTACTAAGTGCAGTGACATGGCAAAGTAATGTGAGATGGCTTATAAATATATAAATTAACACACTAAGGAGGATTTAAAAACTGAAAATATAGAGACGTTTTTGCACAACCTCCGTATGAGGTACTTGATGTACCATGTGTGAAATCATTCTTCATATGTACATAGGTGGGGATCTTAAAAAAAACATAAATTGAACACCCACATGTCCACTGCAGCAACTATACTTGATGGTTGAGCGGTGTAACTCCTCTCAATCCCCTGCGAGCTTGCACATTCCAATATACTCAATATCAAATGAGAATAAAATTAAGCAAGATGATTGGAACAAAAAAGTACCAGTTCCTTTGTCTGAGACAGAGGCTGGAAAGAGCATGAGAATAATACGCATCAAAACTCCAGAGGAGCAACTAACCAACGACTACATAAGATATGTTGTTGACTTGTTAAGTTCGGAGCTTTCATTCTAAACCAACTGAGAAAAAAAAAGGAATATAAGATATCTGTGAAAAGAACACATTGGTTTGTTATTTTCTTAGCAGTTTTGCGGGTATTAGCAGAAATATGTTACATAGTCACATGGAGCTAACAATATCATAATACTCTCAGACCACCTCTCTAAATGATGAGCATGCCATGAATGGAAAGGAAGGCATTACGTATGCAAAATGCTCGGATATGATCATCTATCATTCTTTTCATTACCAGAAATCTGCTGGCGCCTTGAACACTTTATCGAATGTGGCAAAGTAAAGTGCATGCTGAGTAACGGTGAGATGGAAGACCAGCTTAACATCATGAATACACCTGCATGACCAGATCCATAAGTTTAGCTAAAACAACATAACCCAATTCATCTGAACTTCGATCTTCTTTTTCCTGGGGATATCTGAACTTCTAATCCGAAGGAAAATTAAGAACATGGTTTATCTATTAAGGAACCGATAAATGAAGAATAGAGAGCTTCAAACCCAAGTGATACCTACAACAGTCAAACATGATTGGTGGTCTACATCAGTCATACAAAAGAAAAGACTTGCTAGTATAAGTTCAGATTTGAGAAAGCTACCTCGATGGTGAGCTGGTTTATGAGGCGATGAGAAATTTGTAGTAAGAGCCGTGGAGGACTAATTTCTAGATGTGAAAGATGTACAGTTGTCGAATTCGAGCAGGACGATGGCATAAGAGAGAATTCCTTATTTGGCCTTGGCTGAAATTTGCCTTCCTTTTTTGGCCCTAGTAAATTTTTACTTCCTTTCATGACCCACAAAGTTTAGTTAGTTCCTTATTTGGCCCTCTAGTACAATTTAAGCACTAAGATGACCATTTTGCCCCTGCTGTAATATGCTAGCAAAATTTTGAGTTTCATAAAAATCTAAAATTTATTCAAGAATTACATGTATATGATTGGGATGTACGTGCAATGTTTCGGGCACAAACACGTTTTATTTTAGGCTGTGAAAAAAACAAAAATCTGACATTATATAGGCGTATAGTGTACGTATAGTCTGTCAGAAATTTGTCTTTTTTGTATCTTCCAAAATACAATGTATTTTAGGCTGAAATTTCTGGCGTGCCTGCGGATTGTCTATATGTTTGTCCCTATTTAATATCAAATTTTTTGGAGTTGTGGAAATACAAAAACAATTGGAGTAATTTCTGAAATAAATTTGAGATTTTCCGGAATAAATTGCAGCAGGGGCAAAATGGTGCGCTGGTGCCAACCACAGTGGGGGTTGCTTTTTTTTTAACAAACGAATTAGTATATCACATCTTTTTTAGTGCAATTTTGTCACATATTGTTGCAGGGGTAAAATGGTAATCTTAGTGCTTAAATTGTACTAGAGGGCCAAATAAGGAACCAACCAAACTTTGTGGGTCATGAAAGGAAGAAAAAATTTGTCATGGCCAAAAAAGGAAAGCAAACTTCAGACAGGGCCAAATAAGAAATTCTCTCATGGCATAACCACGAAGCTCAATTCCACCTATCTCCTTGCGGAGCACGAGAGGCAGATCACGGCTTTTATAAACAGAAACTTCTAGTATGCCTCCACTAGTAGAAAAAGGGGCAGTAGGCCCGGTTTATTTGGGCCTTCAGTCCCGGTTCCCAAACCGGGACCAATTGGGCGGGACTAAAGGGGTAGTCCCGGTTCAAAGTTGAACCGGGCCTAAAGGCCTCGACACGTGGTGCGGCCAGGGAGCTCGCGGTGGAAGGCCTTTGGTCCCGGTTCGTGGTACGAACCGGGCCTAGGTTTCTCGCCGCGGCGGAGAATTGCTATTTCTCTGCCGCGGCACGAGGTTTAGGCTGTACCGGCGTTTCTCTGCCCGCGGCAGAGTTTCAGCAATGCATATATATCATTCAAGAAACCACAAAAAATCGTCATGAATATATATAGACATCGTCAACAGTACACGACATCGTCAACGAGTACACGTAATGCATGCATATTTACAATACAACATCTCCTCGACGGATTTCATCCCCCGTCACGATCCGCCGATAGTGCTCTCCACCTGGGGTAAGGGCCTCGGTAATAAAGAATCCCGCGATTTCCTCTTGAATTGCTTTTATTTGATCCTCCGTTATGAGAGTGTTCCGCGAGCGTGTCATCTATATTTAAAAAGGGAGATCAATATATGAATGGAACTCAATACAATAGATGGTACTAATTAAGATTAATTGTGAAATTTTGTTATCGTACACGAGTGTGGTGTATACGGGCATCCCCACCCTTGGGACGAGGCCATGTCACGCATGAAGGTGCAGACGTAGTATCCACATAAGTTATTCCCTGGTTCCTGCCTCATACACTTTACGAAAAAATAGTTCGATCAAACTAATAATCAAGCATCATATTGAAAGTAAATATCATATATAAAGTTTCACGACATAGCTATATATATAGTACTACTTACAGGGTAATCTTCAATGTAAGCTCCGGTTTCCATTTACCCGGAACAGTATTGATGAACCGTTTCCAAGCCCTGCCCGGCAAAAAATAATGAGTAAATGAGTAATTGATTAGTTGATGATGTCTTCGAATTAGAACGGATGAAGATGCCAATACGAAATTGATTGAAACTACCTCCGGAGGATGGCAGCCATGTCCGCCCATTCCGCATATTCTTTACGTTTCGAGTCCATGACTTTTACAACTCCAAGGGGAAGATCAATGATTAGGAGAATAAAGTGGAATCCGCACAAGCATAGCTCAATGATTACGAGAATAAAGTGGAAGGTGCACAAGCATAATGTATGTTATATATAACACTCACTTGAAGTTGTAGGGAAAGAATATATCCTCCTTGTCTCGCTTGCTTCTCTAAAAACATTACGATGTTGTCCTCTCGTGTCCTTGGGAGTACTTGTCGAACCGTAACTTCATGAGCTGTGTTTGGGTCTATGAACCCCAGCGGTACGAGCTTGCCTCTTTTGTATTCCAGCTTCTTCATTCTGCATAATTAAATGTATAGCGTACACAAAGAATATAATGAGGATAATTGTTAGTGCAAATGAATGAGCTACAAACTTAATTACACAAATAAATCACTTACGAGCGGTAGCAACCGATGACAGCTTTGTCGAGGGCGTCTTGATTGAATAACCGAAACAGCTTCTTCTAACTCAAGGTTTATCTCGTCTTCCCCCGGAAGTAATGCTCATCTCTAAGATACACCGTGAGGTAGCTTTCACATCTTCGACGAGGCTTTCGGGTACCATTCATGCAACCTTCGCATCCGAGTCCCTAGACGCGCGAGCTCGCCAGGTTTGACGAGATCGGATCCGTATCTATACTTGTTTACCACTTGAGCCGTTGGATAGTAATCTTCGTACTCAACCGATGCTCCCCGAGCTCTAGCCGCCCGTTCGATCATCGATGCCGTCTCCGGATCATGATATGGCTCCACGATGAAGTGGGGTGCGGCCCGAATGTCCTGCTGTCCAAGCCGGGCGACTTTTTTGCTTCTTTGCTCGCTCTAGAGGACTGTCCAAGAGAGCGGTCATAATCAGCTCTCGGCTCGGGTCTCTTCATTCTCGTCTCGGCAAAGTGCTTCACTGTCCGCGGTCGAATAAACATCTTCTTCGGCGCAAGAAACGCCTTTTGCTCTTCGGTCTGCTCATGTGGTAACAACTGCGGAGTCTCGTGCCCTCATTGGAGTTGATGATCTCTTCGGAGCTGTAGGAGGTGCCGCAGCATGCCTTCCTCTTTTGCTTAAGTGGAGGCGGCGGAGTCTCCCGACGAGGAGGAGGAGGCGGCGGAGTATTTTCACGCGGAGCGGACTGGTCATGGATAGGGGAATCATCATCGCGCACGAGGAGAATCATCACGCGGAGGAGACCGCACAGGTGGCGGAGGAGGCGGAGGTGGCATGCTTGTTGGCTTCTCACCCGGAAACACAATGTTCTCCTTCCGCCATTGCACGGTGGTTCTACGGGCTTCTCCCGGTTCTTTGATTTCCCCATCTTCACCTGCGTGGTGCTCAAGCACCAACCCCTCATAATCTCTCATCACTTCATCCACCATCACAACAGACAAAGTCGTCTTGGACCGAATGGCAATGGTAAGACCTTGTAGGTAAGAGGATGCCGACCGCCGCCTTGAAGGATAGGTTGAAAACTTTAACATGCAGCTCACAAGGACGGCTCTCGGTGAGATCATCCACGGGGGTAGCGAGGAGGCTCGACCACTCGGTCATCATCATCATCATTATCCACCTCGCCGAGAGGAAGCCACGCTGCTTTTCCGGTGTGGTTGAGATTGCAGCGGGGCGAGGGCATTGAGCAATGCAGGATCTACACCTGCCCTCGAGCCATCTCGAGATGTAAGTACTTGGGTTACCATGGTTAATTGGGCTTTCATGGTGCTCATACCCTCCTCTAAGTTAGCCAGCCGGTCTGTTTCCCTTGCCTTCCTCCTCTCATGGCTTTTATCAGGAATTCTCTTCCTTTCCGCAGGAAAGCCATACTTCCACGGAACGGAGCCTTCTGTGCCTCGTGTTCGTCCGCCGTGTTCTTTGTTCCCAAGGGCGCGTGTCAGCTCATCGTTCTCTCTTTCGGGCTGGAACAACCCCGCCTCCACGTCCCTATGTGCTCTTTCCAAGGCATCAATGGGAACCTTCGGATGAGCTTTCTTATAGATGCACTTCCCCGTTTCCGGATCCAACGTTCCCCCAATCCCGTAGAACCACTCCTTGCACCGTTCGATCCAACCGTGTGTCCCTAATCCGATCCCTTTGCTGGTCGGTTCCGCCTCGGCTGCTTGCCACTTAGGACGGTTAGCCCTGTATCCACCGGACCCGGAATTTGGTGATATAGCTTCAACGCAGCATTTGCCTTATTTATTTCCGACCTTCTCTTAAATTCTTCCGACTCCGTGCCGTACTTCACGAATTCTTCCCGGTGATTTTTTACCTTCTCATTGTCCGGAGTCTTCTTTATCTTGATAAGGCGGCGCAATCTTTTCTTGTGGCTCTTGAATAGTTCGGCCATCTTCTTCTTGCCAAACTCGCGGAGGGCCTGCTCCATCTTGGCCTTTTCAGCGTCACCCCCTCTTCGGGTACTATGTTGAAATGTGACATGAGCTTGTCCATAATGCTGTTTTTGGCTACATCATCGATATAAAGACCTTGACCTTCTTCCTCTGCAGATAGCACTAGTCCCTTCGGCTTGTGCCATTCTCGAACGGTGATCGGGACGTGGTCCCTAACAAGCACTCCACATTGAGCTATAAATGCCTTTGCACCTTTCTCTGGAGCAATCGGTTTACCATCCTTTTCGATGTGGGTGATGTCGTGCCTAACACCGTCATCCAACTTTTTGGCCGGGCCTCGCTTCCTCGACTTTACAGAAGAAGTGCTCGATCCGGAGGGCTAAAAAAGAAATAATTCATAGTCAGTACAATTTAATTAGTTAATGCATCTAGTCGATCAACAACGACTTAATGCGAAATATACCTCGGTGATAACTACAGTTCGGGAGCCATTATGATGATCTTGTTCCTCACCGGCGCCACTAGGATCTTCTTCCTCAATATTCTCCGCTCCCTCACCGGAGTCATTCAAATAAGTTGCGGTGACATCGTCACCGCCATCATCCGGAATAACGTCGTCGTCGCGATCATCCGGACTACCGTTTGCTATGAGGTTCTCCATGAAATTTTCTTGAAATTCATCTCTGTCCATGCTTTCTACAACGACCTGCAAGCTATACATAGGAACCATCATATGATCAAATTAAGGATAATGCAGAAAACTGAAAATGGAGTTACATATGTAGTTCTTAACTAAGGATCGATAATATAGTGCTGAAAGCTGAAAGTATAGAGATGGTAAACCTAGAGGGGGGGGTGAATAGGTTTCTACAAATTTTAATTCTTTCTTTGCAATATTAGGCTTTGCGGAATATAAAGATGAGCCTAATGCAAACTAGGTGAAGCAACCTATATGAGGATACAACTAACTCAAGCACGAAGGCTCTCACAAGGCGAGTTAAATCACAAGTAAGGAGTTCGGTTAGAGATAACCGATAGCACGCGGAGACGAGGATGTATTCCCGTGTTCCCTTGCTTTGCAACAAGGTACGTCACGTTTGGAGGAGTGGAGGTCCCACGAAGGATTCCCCGCGCCACGAAGGCTCACCCTATTCTCCGGAGCCTATCCCACGAAGGAATAGCTCACTCACTTGTGGTAGACTTTGAGGTAGCCTCCAAACCTTCACAATCTTGCCCGGAGCAAATCCACAGCCCGGATGCTTCCGGACTCCTCTTGCCCACCTAGGGTTTCCAAGGAACCCTAGGAAGCAAGCTTCTCAATGAATAGAAGGGGGAATGAGATTTGGCTTGGTAGAACGGTAGATCGGGTCCTCCTCTAGTGATTCCCCGGAGGGATTTGAGTTTGGGTGGAGGAGGAGGGAGATCTGAGGCTTTTGGTGTTTCTAGCAATGGAGTAGGAGAGAGAGAGCTCAAGAACAGTTTATAGTATGTTGCCTAACCCTTCCAAGGTAGAAGAAGGGGTATTTATAGTGTTCTTCAAAATCTGGCCGTTGCCACTTGCCACCTCGGCATTCTTCCCGACAAACCCGGTCGGACCGGGACCACGGACCGGACAGCCCGGTCGTGAGGCCGGTCGGACCGGACCGGTGACCGGAGCACCTTTGCGTCGTCCCGGCGCTTCTCCGGTTGGTGCCCGGTTGCTGCCCGGTTTCCGAGCGGTCGACCGGACGGGTCGCCGGACCCGCCGGTCAGAGCCCGGTCGACCGGGCCACGGACCGGACCTCGTCTGGTCCTCCTTTGGAGCCCGGTTTCCGACCGGTCGACCGGCCGCGACGCCGGACAGAGCCGGTTGCTGGCCCGGTTGGACCGGGCAGGAGACCGGATTTCTCCCGTAACCCCTTTTTGATTGTTGTTGAAATGGGGGTCTCCTTTAGCCTTCTTGTTCCATTGATACACCTTTATACCTCTTTGGCTAATACCCGGGAATCATCTAGTAGTCATGTATTAGTCCAAATACACTAGCCCGGTGTCATTGTTACCAAAATAATGGATAAGGGTAAAATACCCTTACAATCTCCCCCTTTTGGTATACGATGACAAACCGAGCTAGAGTCACAAATAGATATTATGATAAGCTCTAAACCTTGATTCCATATAAGATATTACGAAAGCTCCCCCATAGTGTGTGCACTTGGAGAATTTGCGTTTGAATGCAAAGTGCACCACTTGTGAAACATGAGAAGCTCCCCCAATATCTTTAGGAAACAAGCATGGTATGGAGATGTGCATATCAAGATATATAAGCATAACACACATAAACATCTTAACATAGAGTAGCACACATAATAGTCGTCCATACACATCCATACATGAATTATTGGAAATAGCAAGTAGTTCTTGAAAAACTCAAAGTAAACAAGCACAAGCCATATAAAATCCAAATAAGGCAACTCCCATGGCTTGTGGCACTCAAAGAACCCCGTGGTCCTAGACTCTACTCTCTTCTCCCCTTTGGCATCGGAACACCAAAAGGCGAAGAAAAGAGGAGAGATGCTATCGCACCCATCAGTAGTGACCAAACCCAAGCGAGGAGGAGCTCTCGCGTGCATCATCATCAGCCGCATCATCATCATCACCCGCATCATCATCAGCATCCTCAGCAGTAGGAGTGGGAGCACGAGCAGACCTAGTAGGAAGAGCACCATGAGCGTACACGGAGTAGTCGAAGTTCTGAAGCATCTCATCAGTAAGAAGAGGCATCTCCCACTGAGGAGCTACCACAGGCTCCATCTCAGGTCCGAGGAGGAGGAGCAGAGGTGGTTCCTTGAGGCCATGAATTCATTCTGGCGCCTCCGTGTCTCCTGAGTCATAGAAAGAGTCTGATGTGCAACATCATTGCTGTTCTTGCACATTTGGAACATGCATGTGAAGAAACGAGCAGCCCCATGCTGGGAGCGCCGAGAGTGACTGGAGCTAGCATCATGATCATGGTGTGCCTTGGAGCGGCGCTCAGAGGTGGGCATCATGGAGGGAACATCCGGACGAGTGGCCTCCTGAATGGGAAATCGAAGAGGTCCATGATGACTCTTTCACCACGAGCGTTCCGAGGAGCGGGAACAATGTAGTTGATGAGCCGCTGAACATACTGGGCGTAGTTAGGAGTCATGCGGTCCATAATGGCTCTCCTCAGTTCACAGTAGATTAGATCACAGCCATCAATCTTCCTTACCCCGTCCGGATGACAATAGTACATCAAGTTGAGGTGATAGTTCCGGACTTCACCGTGGTCGCCGGACTTGCCGATGAGGTTCTCACGGAACAGCTTGGCAAGTACCGGATAGGAGTAGTACATCCCGGAGATAGTGGGAGGTCCAGGTGTAGGGTTCGCAGGATAGCGAGAAAGAGATGTCACCCTTTGTAAGCTCCGGACCGTGAATGAATCCTCGTATCCTGGATTACTGTCATCACCACAAACCATGGCTGCACGGAACTGAGAGTAGGAGCATGAGTACTTCGTCTTGCCGGTCATCCAGGTGAGGTTGCGGTCCTCATCATCATGAAAGTAGACGGTGCAGTGAAACTGGCGGACAAGGAGAGGACAAAAGGTGGGATCATCTTGGGTATCATCCGGCTTGAGGCACACGAGGTCATACAATCCCAGACTCTTCAAGGTTTGAACCACAAAACGGTACTTTGTGGCTTCATGCAAGGCAAGCTCGTCGAGATTGATGGCCTTGGGTGAGACAATATTACCATGCTTCATAAACTCATGAGAATCATAGAAACCCTCCCAGCAGGGCTGCTTGTGTGTTGGTCCGTAATGCCCCGTCGAACGAGTGTAAGTTGGCTCCTTAAAGCGATACGGATTGATCGTCCTCCATTCCTGCCACTCAAGACGGTTTGCAAGCCCAACATTCATGGTTGGCACTACCTCATCATCCTCGTGGACTACTTGCTTATCCTTGTGCTTGGTAGCAACAGACTTGGTTCTACCCCCAACTGAGCTACCACCGTCAGTACCCTGCTGAGCTTGAGGAGGAACGCGGCTACTAGAACGGCGAGGAGGATCAGTCCTTCCTCTCTTGGAAGCACTGCCACGTGGTGGCTCACCACTCCAACTACCTGTGAATGAGAAAATAGAGCAAGGATAGCAAGTGGGGTAAGTGTACATGTCATCGGTAAGAGAGAAACCAAGAGAGCATAGCATATATTCAAGTGTAGTGATGAAATTGTGCGAAACCGGGCAGCTCGGCGCAGAGGCCGGCCAAACCGGACAAGCAGACCGGACCGGTCGGCTTCCGACCGGTTGACCGGGCCATGGACCGGGCCGGCCGGTTGAGCGGCCGGCCGACCGGGCGAGTGACCGGGTATGTCGAGTTGTGATGATGTGCCCGAATTTCTACCACAAAACCATGCAAAAGCTCATAAACTTGAATATAGACTATAGCAATGTAGTGGAGAAGTGCATTGTGGTGTGAGACACTCTAAAGGCATGAGGACTTTACAAACCCTAACCCTAACCCTAAGTTTTCTCAACTTTTGGCAAGATCTTGCAATGTGTGAGGAGGACTAGAGAATAGGGAGGAAAGGAGAGTACATTACCCGAAGACATGGTCCTTCTTGGTCAAGGGAGCAAGAAGAACACGAGGTAGGGCTTCAAAACCAAGAACTCCAAAAATTCCCAAACTAGTTGGAGAGGGACCAAATCCTTCGGTGGAGATGTTCCAAGGGCCCCGATCTATGGTGTGGTGGAGTTTGGGGAAGTTCTTGTGGTGGGAAGTGCCTAGACCTTGATGGAGGTGTTGAGGGCGCCGGCCATGGTGGTTGGAGATTGGGGAACAATGGGGAAGAAGACCCCAAGGGGTATCCCGTCCCCAATATATAGGTGGCGGCGCGACCGGTCGAGAGTCCCGGTCGGACCGGGCAGGTGACCGGCTGACCCGGCCCGCACTCCGGTTTCCGACCGGTCAACCGGACCGTCCGGTCAGGGATCCGGTCCGACCGGACCGGGACCGGGCAGCCCGGAATTTTCTAATTTTGCCTCGTTTTTGCCCCTATGCTTTGTGTAATGTGCGTGAGTGCTCAAATGATGACATGTACATATAGATAGATAGATGATGATGAGATGAGCATAGACATGGGGTTGGAAAACACAAAGTTCTCTAGGCATACCCATTGGAGAGAAAATCCAAACAAGATGTGAATAGCAACAATGGACATGATTCGAAGTGTATATCAAGAATCATAAGTCATTTTGGAATGATTTTTGCAATAAGATCATTTGGCCTTATATAGTCAAATCAATTTGTAATGAAGGCTCAATGAGGGGCGGGGATTACTCCCCCTATGTGAAAGCGCAAATGTCATGTGACCGCGAAGAGACATGCTTGGGTCCATATAATGACATTGGGTCTATTTATGTTGCACACATAGGTATGCATCATACCAAGACATGGTAAGATGACTATCCCCATATGTGCTATGCCTCTAAGCTAGATAGCAAGATAAATGCAAGAATATAGTGCAAGAAGTTAATCAATCCAAGTTTTTAGGATCAAGAATACCAAGTTCTCCTCTC
Organism: Lolium rigidum; assembly: GCF_022539505.1. Classification (NCBI taxonomy): domain Eukaryota; kingdom Viridiplantae; phylum Streptophyta; class Magnoliopsida; order Poales; family Poaceae; genus Lolium; species Lolium rigidum. Next base: position 265,428,984 of record NC_061510.1, on the reverse strand, counting down.
AAGTTAACAAAGCGGGCTTCATCCAAAGGCTTAGTGAAAATATCCGCCAATTGGTAGGTTGTTCCCACATGAGTGAGATCAATATCCTTATTGGCAACATGATCACGTAGGAAGTGATGGCGAATGTCAATATGTTTGGTGCGACAATGTTGAACCGGGTTGTTGGCGATCTTTATTGCACTTTCATTGTCACAAAGAAGAGGCACCGTACCAAGAGACACACCATAGTCTTTCAAGGTTTGCTTCATCCATAACAATTGAGTGCAACAAGATGCCGCGGATATGTATTCGGCTTCGGCGGTGGATAGGGCGGTGGAGTTTTGTTTCTTGGATGACCAACTCACCAATGACCGGCCAATAAATTGGCAAGCCCCGGAGGTAGACTTCCGATCAACCTTATCACCGGCCCAATCGGAATCCGAATAGCCAATGAGTTCAAAGGTTGACCCCTTTGGATACCATAGCCCGAGAGTAGGAGTGAGAACAAGGTATCTTAGTATCCGTTTGACCGCCACTAAATGGCTCTCCTTGGGAGCGGATTGAAAACGAGCACACATCCCTACACTTAGCATGATATCCGGCCTAGAGGCACAAAGGTAGAGCAAGGATCCTATCATGGAGCGGTATACCTTTATGTCCACATCCTTCTCACCGTCACATGAACCAAGTTGCCCCTTTACGGGCATGGGTGTCTTCATTGGACTCGCATTGGTCATGTTGAATTTCTTGAGCATGTCCTTCACATATTTTTCTTGAGAGATGAAGGTGCCTTTTGCAAGTTGCCTCACTTGGAAGCCTAGAAAGAACTTCAACTCTCCCATCATGGACATCTCAAATTTCCTAGTCATCAATAGCTCAAAAGCTTTGTTATGATTGGGGTTAGTTCCACCGAAGATAATATCATCAACATATATTTGACATATAAAGAGGCCACCCCCTTTAACCCGCTTGGTGAAAAGGGTGGAATCGACCGTACCCATGCAAAACCCATCATGTAGTAAGAAATCCCTAAGGAACTCATACCAAGCACGTGGAGCTTGCTTGAGACCGTAGAGTGCCTTATGGAGTAAATACACGTGGTTGGGTCGGCATGGGTCTTCGAAACCCGGGGTTGTGCCACATATGCGGTTTCTTTTAGGGGACCATCCAAAAATGCACTTTTCACATCCATTTGATATAATTTGAAATTGTGGCAAGATGCAAACGCAAGCAAAAGACGAATAGCTTCAAGACGGGCTACCGCGCAAAGGTATCCTCAAAATCCATACCTTCTATTTGGGCAAACCCTTGCGCCACTAACCTTGCTTTGTTTCGTATAACAATGCCATTCTCATCTTGCTTGTTCTTGAATACCCATTTGGTCCCAATGACATTGATGCGATGATCCTTGGGTCTCTCAACTAGAGACCATACTTCATTGCGAGTGAAACACTCCAATTCTTCTTGCATGGCAATTACCCAATCCGGATCGACCAAGGCTTCATGTACCTTGAGTGGTTCAAAACTAGACACAAAAGCATGATGTTGACAATAAGTGATAAGTAATGCATGGTGTCTACGAGTTACCACTCCTCTTGAGATGCTACCAAGGACTTGATCCACTTTCATGTCGCTTGCCCTTGTAGCGGCCTTGATCTTCCGAACGGTTCCTTCATGATCAATGAATTCATCTCTTGCTAGTACTTGATCATGAGGGACCATTTGAGCTTGATCATGAGTTGAGGATGTTTCTTGATCGTCATCATGATCTTGCTCCATGGAATGAGGATCTTCTTCTTGTTCTTCGGATTGTGACTCATCTTGAGTAGAGGATGGTTCTTGAGTTTCACATGATGGTTCGGCTTGAGTTGAGCTAGGCTCCACTTGTGGCGTGCTTGAAACATCTACTCCATCATCTTGATCATCATTATGAACCTCCATGGGCCGGATGTGTCCAATGCCCATATGCTTGATGGCACTAGATGGATCATCATCATTACCTGCAACACATGGAACAACTTGCTCCACTTGGGAGCCATTATCCTCCAAGAACACCACATCACAAGATACTTCAATGGTCCCGGAGGATCGGTTGTAGTATCTATAGGCGTGAGAGTTCTCCGCATATCCAACAAATATACCCTCTATGGTTCTAGTTTCAAATTTACCGAGCTTTCCTTTGTTGTTCTTAACAAGGCATTTGCATCCAAAGACACGAATATATGTGACATTAGGCTTGTTACCGGTAAGGAGCTCGTATGGGGTTTTGTTGTGGAGGGGACTGGAGGAAGAGCCGGTTGGAGTAGTGGACGGCCGTAGAGATGGCTTCTCCCCAAAAGTTGTGGGGTGAGTTGAATTCACTCAACATGGTTCTTGCCATCTCAATGATAGTCCGGTTCTTCCTTTCAACAACACCGTTTTGTTGAGGGGTGTATGGCGCCGAAAACTCATGCTTGATGCCCTCATCATCAACAAACTCTTGCATAGTGTAGTTCTTGAACTCGGTGCCATTGTCGGTCCTAATTGCCTTGATCTCGGATTCATACATACGTTGAGCTTTCTTGGCGAAGGTGATGAACTCTCTATGGGTCTCGTCCTTAGTCTTGAGGAGAAAGACCCAAGAGTATCTTGAGTAATCATCAACAATGACAAGTCCATACTTGCTCCCACCAAGAGTATCATAATGTGATGGCCCAAAGAGATCCAAATGAAGGAGCTCCAAAGGCCTAGATGTGGAAACAATACTCTTGATGGGATGCTTCTTCTTGAGTTGCTTTCCGGCTACACATGCACTACAAACACGATCTTTCTCAAAAGAAACGCCGGTTAGTCCCACAATATGCTCACCCTTTAGGAGTTGTTTAAGATTCCTCATGTTAACATGACCAAGGCGGCGATGCCACAACCAACCTTCGTCATGCTTGGCCGCCATTAGACATGTGGAGAAGGAGGGGCTCTCTTTCGAGAGGTCAACCACGTAAAGGTTGTTCTCCACATATCCAACAAGGACCAATTTGAGATTGTCACTCCTAAAGACTTGCACATAATATTTAGTGAAATAGGAATTGTAACCGGCATCGGCAAGATGATATATAGAAAGTAAGTTATAGCCAAGGTGTTCAACAAGCATAACCGTCTCAAGGCACAAGTCCTTAGAGATTGCTACCTTGCCATACCCAAGTACCTTTCCCTTTGAGTTGTCACCAAAGGTAATGCTTGACTTCTTGTTGATATCTTCAATAAATTGATCAAGCACACCTTTTCCTCCTGGTCATATGATTGGTGCATCCACTATCAAACACCCATTTTGGACCACCGGAGGAATACCCCTACAAAATCAAGTAGAGGATTTAGGAACCCATCGATTAATGGGTTCCTTTGCAATGGCAATAATATCTTTTGGTACCCAAATTGAGTACCCTCTATAAGCATAGCCATTAGGAGGGCCAACATAGTTAGCATAAACATCACCATAATAATCAACAAATAATGCATAGTGATCGTTTGGCCCCGTGCGGTCACCACTAGTGGCTTTGCCCCTTGAGGCTTTGCCATTATTAGTGACCTTCTTGTTCTTATCTTGAGCGGGTTTCTCCTTCTTGTAGTTGTTCTTCTTGTAAGACTTGGGAACATATCCAAGTCCATACTTTTGATTGTTTGACCTTTGCTTACTCAAGAGGTCATCCAATCCCATCTTGTTCTTGGCGGTGGTGAACTTTGCAAGTTCCTTTGTTAACCTAACATTTTCCTCAAGAATAGATGCATGCTCACAAGAGGATTCATTAGGATGATAGTCGAGACCATATTTAGTCACCAAGGATTCAAGATATGCATTGGTCTCAACATGCAAAGAGAGTTCCTCTTGTAAACGAACATGTTCCTCAACAAGCTTAGCATGCTCATTAGTAAAAGATGTAGGGGAACTAGCATGCTTTTCAACAACAATGGGATCCTTCATTGATTCAAGTGCTTTCATGTAGGTTTCTTGGAGTAGGTCATGGTTCTCTCCAAGTTTCTTGAGCTCATCCTTTACAAGCTTGTTAGCTCTTTCAAGGTGGTCAAGATCCCTAGTGAGAGAAGCATGAGCAACTTCAAGTTCCTCCTTTGAGGTATGGAGCACTTGAGTCAAAGATTGAGCCCTATCAATAGTTTCTAGATCCTTAACTTTATCAAGTTCATAGGTTTCAATTTGTTGCTTAAGGCCTTGAGATATGCACCTTTCGGTTTTTAGCTCTTGTCTTAGGAGATTGAATCTCCGTTCCTTTTCATCCAATTGATATTCTAATTCCTCAATGGACTCATCCTTTTCTTTGAGAGAGTCCATCAAGAAATCAAACTTGACAAGAGCTTTACCACGAAGGGTGCATCTAACATTGTAAAGTTCCTTAAGCACACTTAGTTCATCTTGATTTTCATTTTCATCATCAAGAACACTAGATAGGGAAGGTGGGGGTTCCATTACCTTGGTTTCCCTTGCCATAAGACAAGAGCCAACGATTGAAGAGGAGGAAGAGTCATCGGAGTCATCCTCTTGAGTGATTCTTGCCATGAAGGAGGAACCAACATCATTCTCCGTGGAGTAGTCCTTGGAGTAGTCATATGTGAAGAGTGACCCGGGCTTGGAGTAAGCCAAACCGGCCACCCCGGCCTCCTTCTCCTCATCTTCTTCTTCATCATCGGACAAGTACTCGGCTCCAACAAAAGCTCTTCCCTTGTTCTTCTTGAATCGATCGTTGATTGGGTTTGGCTTCAATCTTGGCTTGACCCCTTTGATGAATCTTGGCTTGTCTACCCTTTTCTCATAAGGGCACTCATTTGCAAAGTGGCTATCTTCATCACAATTGTAGCAAGTTCTCTTCTTCTTCTTGTCATTGAGAAGCATAGGCAACTTTCCCTTGTACTTCTTGGCAAAGAAGGCAAAGCTCGGTGACGATGTCACTAGTTGAAGTCATCTCCTCATCTTCTTCAATTTCATATTCTTCTTCTCCTCCATGGTCAGCTCTAGCCTTGAGGGCAAGGTTGTGTGCCGCTTCATGATTGTGTGAGGCTTCATCAACACGGTTCATTGCCTTGAGCCTCTTTCCGGCTTTGGCCATGTTTTCATTGGCGGCCACATAGGAGACTAGATCATCGGAGTTGAGATCGGCACTCTTGGTCATGATTTGCAAGTTGAGTCCAAGGTTGGTGTCTTCTTGTTTGACGGCAATCATAGCAATGACCTTGGATTTTATGAAGGCTTCGTTCATCTCGAATCCGTCATTGTACTTCTCAGCACCAAGACCCTTGACCCTTACTTTCAGAGCACCAAGCCTAGCATAGGCATCGAATACGGATTCTCCATCTCGAATCATGAACTGGTAGGCCTCTTGCTTTGCAGTCTCATAGAGAGATGATTGGATCAAATCGGTTCCCTCTTGGAGTACTACGATCCGATCCCACAACTCTTTAGCGGAGACAATGTCATCAACTTGATCTAGAAGCTTGCGGTTGATGCCACTTCTAATCTTGTCACGTGCGGATGCATTGAGTTGACGGTTGTAGAACTCGGTGGAGGTCAACCGAGTAGGATCTTGTGGCTCCCGATGTCCATGAACAATGAGCTCCCATAGCTCCACACTGCAGTTGCGAATATGAGATTCCATAGCAGATTTCCAATGAGGAAAGTGAGTTCCATCGTAATGGGGAACGGTCCTACTATGGTTTATATGAGGCATGGGTGAAGTGTTTCTGGGATAGTTATGGTCAACCTCATGGTAGGATTCTTTAGAAGCCGAAGCCCCACTAAGAGTTCCACCCGCAGTTAGGTTCTTAAGCATGGCGGTCATTTCGTCATTTGGTTTTGTAGCTCATCCTCCTTTTTCTTCTTCTCGGCATCATATGCCAAGAATCTAGATTTCATCTCTTTAACCGAAAGGTTAGAGTCGTCATCTAGACCCTCGAAGAGTTTATCCATCTCACTCTTAAGGCGGTGAAGCCCTTAATAAGAGTCCCAGGCTCTGATACCAATTGAAAGTATAGAGATGGTAAACCTAGAGGGGGGGGTGAATAGGTTTCTACAAATTTTAATTCTTTCTTTGCAATATTAGGCTTTGCGGAATATAAAGATGAGCCTAATGCAAACTAGGTGAAGCAACCTATATGAGGATACAACTAACTCAAGCACGAAAGCTCTCACAGGCAGTTAAATCACAAGTAAGGAGTTCGGTTAGAGATAACCGATAGCACGCGGAGACGAGGATGTATTCCCGTGTTCCCTTGCTTTGCAACAAGGTACGTCACGTTTGGAGGAGTGGAGGTCCCACGAAGGATTCCCCGCGCCACGAAGGCTCACCCTATTCTCCGGAGCCTATCCCACGAAGGAATAGCTCACTCACTTGTGGTAGACTTTGAGGTAGCCTCCAAACCTTCACAATCTTGCCCGGAGCAAATCCACGTGCCCGGATGCTTCCGGACTCCTCTTGCCCACCTAGGGTTTCCAAGGAACCCTAGGAAGCAAGCTTCTCAATGAATAGAAGGGGGAATGAGATTTGGCTTGGTAGAACGGTAGATCGGGTCCTCCTCTAGTGATTCCCGGAGGGATTTGAGTTTGGGTGGAGGAGGAGGGAGATCCGAGGCTTTTGGTGTTTCTAGCAATGGAGTAGAGAGAGAGAGCTCAAGAACAGCTTTATAGTATGTTGCCTAACCCTTCCAAGGTAGAAGAAGGGGTATTTATAGTGTTCTTCAAAATCTGGCCGTTGCCACTTGCCACCTCAGCATTCTTCCCGACAAACCCGGTCAGACCGGACCACGGACCGGACAGCCCGGTCGTGAGGCCGGTCAGACCGGACTGGTGACCGGAGCACCTTTGCGTCGTCCTGGCGCTTCTCCGGTTGGTGCCCGGTTGCTGCCCGGTTTCCGAGCGGTCGACCGGACGGGTCGCCGGACCCGCCGGTCAGGAGCCCGGTCGACCGGGCCACAGACCGGACCTGCTGGTCCTCCTTTGGAGCCCGGTTTCCGACCGGTCGACCGGCCAGTACGCCGGACAGGCCGGTTGCTGGCCCGGTTGGACCGGGCAGGAGACCGGATTTCTCCTGTAACCCCTTTTTGATTGTTGTTGAAATGGGGGGTCTCCTTTAGCCTTCTTGTTCCATTGATACACCTTTATACCTCTTTGGCTAATACCTGGGAATCATCTAGTAGTCATGTATTAGTCCAAATACACTAGCACGGTGTCATTGTTACCAAAATAATGGATAAGGGTAAAATACCCTTACAAAAGCAGATAGTGCAGTTACATGCATACATAGATCGGGTTCATGTTTATTTAACCCTAATACATATCAATCACTACTACAACCACTCAACCGCGCAGACCGGGTCCTAGAGGGCGCCGACCGGGTCTCGAGCCGCGGCCGGGTGTACCCCCAAAGCCACGGAACAACAACGGGAGCATAGCTAACATGAGATCCCCGCATAACGCTCCATCCGGTCCTATACATGTTGTCTAACGCGTACATGTAACGGCGAACGTCGCTGGTCCTCCGCTTCAATGCGGCCGAGCTACCTCCTCCGGCGGGGCCGGCTCCCTCCGAAACGACCGTGGCCCATAAGACCTCCACCAAAGAATATCCGGGTCGACAACGGGACCCGGATTCCGCACCAAGGTGCGCGACCCGGAAGCTAAGACCTCCCGGTGCCACCCCGGCGGAGCCCGGTCCCGGACCTCCCCCATCTCGCTCCATCTCCTCTAGAAGAGTCGGACCACGGCGCGGCGGCTGTCGCGGCATCGTAGCTACGAAAACAAATCATATATGTACTAATATAAATAAAAAACATGATATTGTGCTAAATAAAAAACTTCACTACTTTTGTACTAACGCCGCGTTCCACAACCCCGGATCGATCGATCCGGATCGGGGGTCGGGAACGACAGCGGGAGCGGTAGCGGGAATTGAATGACCCTGTTTTGGGGGCGTCGGCAGGGGCGCCGGCAGTACCGGCACCGCCACGGACTCGGCGCTCCTCCTCGCTCGCTCTTTCTCTATTTCGCGACCCTAAGTCTATGTCGCGGCGGCACCGCTACGGACTCGGCACCGCCACGGTCTAAGTCGTCGGCGCGCGCGGGGCGGCGCCGACATAAATGAATCTATTTTGTTAAATTTTTTTGTAATTAATAACTACACTAATTTAAATCAAACTAACTATTTCTAATTTACATCAAATTATGTACTAATTTACAAATTATGTACTAATTTACAAATCATCTATTTTGTAACTACACTACACTAATTTACACTAATTTAAATCAAATTATGTAACTACACTATTTTGTAACTACACTACACTACTTTACACTATTTTGTAACTACACTACACTACACTACACTAATTTACACTAATTTTTTTCTAATTAATAACTACACTAATTTAAATCAAATTTGTAACTAAATTAATCTAACATATATAAAAACAAAAAAAAAAACAAAAATTGAAACTATGCCGTGGCCGGCGCCGCCGGTCGGCCGGCCGGAGGAGGGAGAGGAGGGAGAGGAGGGAGGCGCCATACCTGCGCGCGCGGTGGCGGCGGCGGCGGAGGTCGACGGTGAGGAGGCGGAGGCGAGCGGTGGCGGCGGCCGGCGGTCGAGGAGGCGCCGCGGCGGGCCGGCGCGCGGCCAGCGCGTGCGCGCGCGCGGGAGAGAGAGGAGGGCGGCGGACGGCGCGGGTGGCGGCGGCGGCGGCGGTGGCGATGGCGCGCGGGAGGGCGGCGGTGGCGATGGCGCGCGGGAGGGCGGCGGCGGCGGTGGCGATGGCGCGCGTGAGGCCGGCGGCGATTTCGGCAGCCTGGCGGCACAACTGCTTCGTCTCCGCGGGATTGATCTCCGCGGAGACGAAGTGTTTTCTTTTATACTGCCCCCCCCCTTTGGTCCCGGTTTGTATTACAAAACGGGTCCAAAGGCCCCCCTTTGGACCCGGTTTGTAATACAAACCGGGACTAAAGGTCATTTTGCTTGTGTTTTCGCTGCGCGCGCAAAGAGCCTTTTAGTCCCGGTTTGTAATACAAACCGGGTCCAAAGTCCACTTTTTAAAAAAGTTTCATTCCCGCCTTATTTCAAATGAAAAAAAGCCACCGCACTGCGACACGTGTCCACCCCCGCCCGCGCCATGCATGTACTGGCCACCGCCACCGCCGCCGCCGCCACCGCCACCGCCGTGTACTGGCCACCGTCACCGCCGTGTACTGGCCACCGCCACCGCCGTGTACTGGCCACCGCCACCGCCGTGTACTGGCCACCGCCACCGTCGTGTACTGGCCACCGCCGCCGTGCCACACGTGTCCCTTCCCCGTGCCACGTGTCCCTCCGCCGTGCCACACGTGTCGCTTACCCGTCGACGCCGTCATGTACTGGCCACCGCCGCCACCGCCACCGCCGTGTACCGGCCACCGCCGCCACCGCCACCGCCGTGTACGGCCACCGCCACCACCGTCACCGCAGTGTACTGGCCACATGTGTCCACCGCCGCCACCGCCACCACCGTGCCACACGTGTCCACCGCCGCCGCCGCCATGTACTCGGCCACCGCCACCGCCTTGTCCCGGCAACCGTCACCGCCGTGTATCGGCCACCACCGCCGTGTACTCGGCCACCACCGCCGTGTACTCGGCCACCACCGTCGTGTCTCGGCCACCGTCACCGCCACCGCCGTGCTGCGGCCACCGTCACCGCCGTGTACCGGCCACCGTCACCGCCGTGTCCGCCACCGCCACCGCCGTGTACTGGCCACCGCCGCCGTGCCACACGTGTCCCTTCCCCGTGCCACGTGTCCCTCCGCCGTGCCACACGTGTCGCTTACCCGTCGACGCCGTCATGTACTGGCCACCGCCGCCACCGCCGTGTCATCGGCCACCGCCGCCACCGCCACCGCCGTGTCCGGCCACCGCCACCACCGTCACCGCAGTGTACTCGGCCACATGTGTCCACCGCCGCCACCGCCACCACCGTGCCACACGTGTCCACCGCCGCCGCCGCCATGTACCGGCCACCGCCACCGCCTTGTCTCGGCAACCGTCACCGCGCGTGTGCGGCCACCACCGCCGTGTCCCGGCCACCACCGTCGTGTACCGGCCACCGTCACCGCCACCGCCGTGTACTGGCCACCGTCACCGCCGTGTACTGGCCACCGTCACCGCCGTGTAATGGCCACCGTCACCGCCGTGTACTGGCCACCGCCGCCATGCCACACGTGTCCCTTCCCCGTGCCACGTGTCCCTCCTCCGTGCCACACGTGTCGCTTACCCGTCGACGCCGTCGTGCGACGTGTAGCCAACGCTTCCACGTGCCTCGCCCCGCCAACGCCGGCGTGCGACGTGTGTAGCTGTGGCTTACACGTGCCATGCCCCGCGTGCGCTATATAGAGCGACGAGTGCGGGCGCAACCACACGTCGCCACCGCCTCCGCTCATTCATCTCCGGGATGCCTCCACGTCGTCGAGGGGCGTCCGGTTTCCGTGGCGTTCGAGTGCGTCCGAGCGGTAGGTTCACCGCCGAGATACTCGCCGCTGGCTTCCGCCTCACCCTCGGCACGTACAACACGCCGGAGCTGGCGGCGCGCGCTTACGACGCGGCGGCGTGGCGCTTTCGGCGGCCGGGCGAGACATGAACTTCCCGGATGTTGAATCGCTAGAGGAGGCGGAGTTCCTCGCGCCGCCGCCGTGCCTCGTCGACGACGAGGACCGTCGCCGGCACCACCAGGTGCAGCGCAGGATCGCCATCGCCGAGCGCGACGAGCAGTTGATGCGCCAGTGGAGGGCGCAGTTCCCCAACGATGCCGACAACACCGACGCGTTCTTTGCTAACCTTAGGGCACAACGCAGGTCCGACAGGCGCCACCGTCGGGCCGTCGCCGCCTTGGAGCTCGAGAACCCGAATACAACTTGGACCGAAAACGACCCTCGGTGGGAGGACATTTGGACGGAAACAACCTCCGACGACGAGTAGAGACTAGACTAGTAATTTATCTATTTTATTGTAATTTCAATAAAGTCGTTGTCGGTTCTATTAGTTTAAATTTAGTTTATAAAGTCGATGTCGGTTGGTTTTGTTCAATAAAGTGGTTGACACGAAATTTATTACAATTGAACTGAAATTAAAGTACAGATCTCCTCGGAGAAAAGTTTCCCGCCACATACATGGAATTAAAGTACAGAGCTCAACTGAAAATTAATTAAGATACATCGCCAGATTCGACTGTTCTAGTCATTCAGTCATACTCGTGCCTAGCCCTATAGTACTCGCCACTGTAGTCGTCGTAGTCGCCGTCATCATCGTCGCTGGCATCGGGGTCGCGGTAGTCGTCGAACCTCGACGGGAGAGCACGCGTGGGCTGGGACTTAGGGTAGCGCAGGCGGGGGCCACGGTAGGCCATGACGCCCTGGAGAGTCCGGCCGCACCACCACAGCCGACGGCCGGCCTCGTTGAAGTTCGAAGGAGGCGGGCCGCCCTCCTCGTGTCTGGCGAGCGCCCTCTCACGCCGATTGATGAAGAAGCTTTCCCAAGTTGGGCTGTAGTCGGGATGCCACTGGGGATTCCTCCGCTGCTCTGGCGTGAGCTCGAAGTAGTAGTGGTTCGTGATGGCCATCTCGCGCGCCACACCTAGAGGGACGGGAGGGACCGGTACCCCTCCGGCAGCTCGGCAACCGGCCGGTAGGGACGCGGTAGCCCGGCGGGCAGGGGTAGTTCGACGCGCAAAGCGCCTCCGCCTCCCGGAGGGTTAGAGATACGATGGAAGCCATGTGACCTGGTGATGAGGTTTGCAGATATGAGTCTAGATGTGATATGTAAATGGAGGCCAAGCCAACATATATATAGTGAAAAAATGGCGGGAGGACGGAGGCGGGAGGCAGTGGAAAGCGCGGGAAGAAAAATAGGCGGGAACGCAGTGGCGCCAAAAACTGTCGGTGGGATAAGGACGTGTGGGTAACCTTTAGTCCCGGCTGGTGGGTACAACCGGGACTAAAGATCCTTTTTTGTGTCATCTAACAAAGCTGTCGGTGGGATAAGGACGTGTGGGTAACCTTTAGTCCCGGCTGGTGGGTACAACCGGGACTAAAGATGTCGGCGAGATAAGAACGCATGGGTGGACGCATCTGCTCGATGAGATAATGCATGTAGCGCACGACGCCCTGTCGAAGGAACAAGACAAAGTAGAAGAGGTGCCGTGCCTATAAAAGGAGCATCGATACGCCTTGCCAAGCAGATCAACAAGCCAAGCGAGTTTCATTCCCATGGATGAAGGAAAGGGTTGGGAAATCTCCCGTGGCGCAGCTTCTCGAAGATGTCGTTGGTGCACACGCCCTACGACATCTTCGGAAGCTGCTCCTCGAATTTTTCCCTGCAAGCCCCTAAACGACTACATCTCATCTAACAGTGTTGGGGAAAGGGTTGGGAAATCTCCCGTGGCGCAGTTTCTCGAAGATGTCGTTGGTGCACACGCCCTACGGCATCTTCAGAAACTGCGCCTTGGAATTTTTTCCTGCAAGCCCCCGAACGACTACATCTCATCTAACAGGTGTTGGGGAAAGGGTTGGGAAATCTCCCGTGGCGCAGTTTCTCGAAGATGTCGTTGGTGCACACGCCCTACGGCATCTTCGGAAACCGCGCCTTGAATTTTTTCCTCGCAAGCCCCCGAACGACTACATCTCATCTAACGAGTGTTGGGGAAAGGGTTGGGAAATCTCCCGTGGCGCATCTCCACTTTTCATATCTTACATACGGTTAAATGATTACACAAAAATAAATGGGAAATTGATTGCCATGTTGAGATACTCATTTGTGCCATGGAGCATCTTCATCATTTAATCTTCTTCGGCCTTAACCATGGAGCATCTTCATCATTTAACTTGATGCTTGGATCAATGTTCACTCTGAAGGGTGGAATTTCATCAAACTTATTACAATCTTCTGACATGTCTGTCTTGTCCTCCACTCCCACGATGTTTCTTTTTCCAGAAAGAACTATGTGGCGCTTTGGCTCATCGTTTGATGTATTTGTTTCCTTATGTTTCCTTTTTCTTGGTTTGCTAGACATATCCTTCACATAGAAAACCTGGGCCACATCCTTGGCTAGGACGAATGGTTCGTCTCTATACCCAAGATTGTTGAGATCCACTTGTTGTCATTCCATACAACTTGTCTACTCCGAACCGCCTCCCCGTTTTCTTGTTGACCCATTTGATCTCCAAACACACACAAAACCCAAAAGGGCGGGAAATGTTCTTTCAATCACCATCCGAGCTGGACAGACGTTCAGAAGATGCCATAGGAGTAGTCACAGGAGCACACTTCAACATACGAGCGCGCGCAAGAAGCTCCAAAGCATACTTACGCTGTTGAAGCGGAAGGTGACCAGCGGAAGGTGATGAGACTTCAATACCCAGGAAATAATGGAGAGCACCAAGATCCTTCATAGAAAACTCAGACCGAAGCTTGCCAATCAGCCTGGGAATAGCACCTTCCAATGAGCTGAGAACAATGATATCATCAACATAGACCAGCAAAAAGATAGTCACATCCGGGCGACGAAGAATGAACAAGGACGTATCTGCCACTGACGGGGAGAAACCCAAGGAGCCAAGAACTGAACTGAGACGAACATGCCAAGCACGAGGTGCCTGCTTCAGTCCATATAGTGATTTGACCAGTCGACAGTAATGATCCGGTCAAGCAGAATCAACAAAGCCAGGATGTTGCCTCATGTAAACCTCCTCATCGAGAAAGCCATGACGAAAAGCATTCTGAATGTCGAGCTGACGAAGGTACCAGCGGTGAGAGAGAGCCATACCAAGTAATAACCGAATGGTAGCAGGTTTCACCATAGGGCTGAAAGTCTCATCATAGTCCAGACCATAACGCTGTTTATATCCCTTAGCAACTAAACGAGTCTTGTACCTCTCAATAGAGCCATCAGCATGAAGTTTGACCTTAAAATCCACCTGTAATCAATCAAATTAACACCAGGAACAGGAGGGACCAGTCGCCAAGTGCCAGTATCCTGTAGAGCTGAAAACTCCGCCTCCATAGCATCACGCTAGTGCGGAATACGCAGAGCTTCTTTATAATCTCGGGGTTCCTGACTATGCTTCGACGCAGAATAAGCCTGAAAATACAATTCCAAGCAACTGTACCGTCAGTGCGCTGCTTAGGCTGTTGAATACCTCGACGCAGGCGTGTCACAGGGCCAGTTGGCGGAGGAACAGGAGCAGCAGACGAAACGGGCGGTGCAATTTCTGGCAAGGAAGTAGTTGTCGCAGGCGAGGAGACAGACGGTGTCGCTGTCTGGGAGACCTGATACCATATGAAATTGATCCACTAGCCAAGTTTTCCAAAAGTCCGAACTGTTGGAAAGAGCTAGACTATATATTTTAACACTCCCCCTCACGCCTATGATGGACAAACGGGAAGACACTAGACGTGGGATAAACGGGAGGTTGCAACTATTTTTAGATTAAATAGAGGAGTTTGAACTTGAGACCTCCTGGCTCTGATACCATAAAGAATGTAAGGAACGTAATAAGATGTGTGCGTCCCGGCGTGCCTCGTCGGGTAGGGTTCTTCTCATTATATATGGGTACAATTACAAGAGTCCTATATGTATACGGTACGTATACAGTTTGTTTATTCTAACACCCTCGTCCCCCCTTGTCTCCGTCGGAGATTGCTTGGATTTGAGGGTCGAGCTGAGCTTGTCGCCAGATGCTCCTTGCGGCGGGGCAGTCGAAGAAGAGGTGCAACTGATCTTCTACCATCGTAGAGCATGTGGGGCAGAAGGGGGAGTCGATGATAGTCTTGTGGTGCAGGTTTTGCCTGGTGTTGAGCCTGTTGAGGTGGAGAAGCCAGCCAAATATTTTAACTCGGCCTAGCACTCTCGACGCCCATATGCAGCTTGAGGTGTCCGCCGAGTCATCGGATTGTAGTAGCCTGTATGCAGCTTTGGTGGAGAAGGCGGCACCGCTAAGCATTGCTCTGCAATCCGCATCTTGTGTTAGCTGAAAGCCCTGTAACAACCGCAACAGCCACCTCAGTTGTCGAGTTTCATATTACCGGTATGCTTTTTGAGAAGAGTTTATCATGTGATATACTAGTTTTAATCGAAATGTTCGAAACTATGTTTATGGTCAAAGCTTTACAATTTTGACTCAATTTGAGACATGTCTAAAGTCATCTATTTGCAATATGGTGGGAGTTGGCAATAATTAGTGTGAGGTTCTTTTTTGTCGGAACAACACCAATATGAGTTTCTTTCTTTCCAATTTGTAAGACATATTAGGCGCTTTGGTGATACTATGTTTTATGACATAGCTGGTATCATTAGATTCACTTTAAAAGCACTTACTGGTAATTGTTGTTTGTATAATAAATAAAAGCCACGTTTTAGTGTAGTAATTCTTCACCAACGTATTACCAAAACCTTTTTAGTGTAGTAGATCATGTGTATTCATAACAACAAATAGTACATGGTAATGCTTTTCACGGGAAGGAATGAAGTGAATAGATTTTTCTTGTCCTCGTAGCAACAAACCCAGCGGTAAAAATGTGATGTACTTTTTGGTACTCGCGGTGCATATGATAAGATCTACTTGGGGCGCAATATATCAAAAGCAAAAATCCTAATAAAAGAAAATTTAGAAGCGGCACAAGAAGGAAAACTCAAGATCTCGCAGCTGGAGGGTTAGATTTGCCAGCGAATGCAGATGAGATCAAACGGCTGGTTAGCTGACTGAGAACTACATACGATTTTCTTACTTGAATTAGCCTTTCAGCGCTCCCAAAACAAAAGATATATATAATGCATGCAATAGGATATCCCAGTAAAACTACAAAAACAAAGTAGAACTACACATGATCTACTCCAGAACTCAGGGACAACAGAAGATTGGATGAAAACCACAAAGGTTGTCATGTGAAATAGAGAATATGGGTAGAACTACAAATGAACTCAGGACACAGAAGAATATGACTGAAAGCCACTTTTTTGTTCAGGTGAAATGAAGCATCTGGGTAACCTACATGGGACAGGTCGATAGTGCAAAAAGTGATGGCAAGTAAATAATTGAGGAATGCTCAAGCAAGTGATTTCTTGCAAGGCCAGATGCATCCATTATAACAACATCCAACACGGGCATTCCTCCATCAAAAGCACGACCTTTTGTAAGTATGTACAGAAGAGACATCCTATAACTTAACAGTGCTGAGAACTCACACAATGTATGTCTTCTTCAACACTTTCTTGCCACGTTTCCTGTTTGTGCTAAAAGCATTAAGAATTTCCGTGTCCTCGTCGTTCCAGAGTATTCGAGCAGCATCAGGTTTGTCCAGCAGTTGCTTCGCTACAAGGTACCCAGCAATAGACCATGTCTGGTAAAGCCGAGACTGTTTCCCTATGAAGCGTGCTCGCTTCGTGTCATAGTATTCAGGCCATTTGTCTGTAGCAATGCGCCGCTCAGCTATCTCCACAGCTTTTGCAGCAATCTCTGGTCTGTTCATCTTGAGAGATGCCACTGTGAGCTGCATGTAAAAATAGCGGTTGGTCAACAAGTACAAGAAAGTAAATCACCGGATACTAGTGAATGACTATACCCTACACTTTAAGCTGTTGCACTGCATCAATGTTTAACTTGACAGTGTATACCATGGACAGTAAAATAAGGTTTAGAATATACAAACCTGCCACAATAATGTTGGCCAGGATCCTCCATTATGGTACGACCAAGGCCTGCGTCATTAGTAATTAATAAGTAGATGCAGAAAGGCACTCTAATAAGCACATGGGCAGATGATATGAAGAATAGTTAAGACTTACGTGTTTTTAGGGTCACTTCCAGTAATGATTTTCCATTCCAGATTCTCAAGAGCAGGATAACATATCTTCAGTGGCATCTCTGCCACTAAATCAGACCATTTCGATTCAATCAGATCCAAAATGGCATGTGATTGTTGGGTTGTTGCCAAGCTGCTTACAATTGACCATAAATTCCCCAAAGAAAAGAACCGGAAGTCCATATGTGCAGGCTGCAGGTTTCCAATAAAGTAACCCCCTTTAGGAGGTATCCATTCAACAAGCCAAGGAGAAACCTGATCAGGATATATGTTGAACTTGTTGACAGCATCATAAGAATATTCTTCAGTTTTATATCGATATATCTCATTCAGTTTTTGCATGTCGACCCAATAGTACTCCCTGATATGAAAGGACAGCGCGACAAGCCTGTTATTTAGGGCACGGATTAAGTCAGCTGATCCATCTTCAGGAGTCAACATCTCACGTGCACTCAAGAGAGCTGAATAGAACAGTGCCTACAAAGAAAATTATGCAATCTGATTTAATCTTTCCATGACAAAAGAGAAGTTCCCTGTATGTCTTGGTATAACAATGAAACAAAGGGGTGTATTATTCCACAGGATGGTGGCACTTGCTTGTGTAGAGTGTTTTAGGGTGTGTTCGGTTCGGTGGATAGTGATAAATAGTTCTCTAATGGCTACCAAGCATTTGGTTCGCAGCACAACAGGGGCAAGGGCTACCAGACTACTGGAATATTCCCTCCAAACTTGGGCTCTGTTTGGTTCAGTGGCTATCCCCAGGTGGATAGTGCTAACTAGTTTTTTAGTGGCTACCAAGTATTTGGTTCGCAGCACGACAGGTGCGAGGGAACCAGATTCCTACAATATTCCCTCCAAAACTTGGGTGAGGGTAACTACTCTCGGTTTTGTGCGCTAGCTCACCCCCCGAAGCGTTACGTTCGCTCTCATCCACCCCAAACGAGAGAAACATATCGCAGTCCCCCTCCCTTTCCCTATCTCTCTCGTGGCCGGTGGTGGTGGCTGAGCACTTTGTCGATGCATGGCGGGAGTCGGATTCAATTTATGGTCGCGCGGTGGCAGAACAGCTGGCAGCCTCAATCTTGCAAGATAACAGCCATCAGCAACAGCACCCTCTGTCTTCCCTTACCCTTTGGCAAAGGCGGCTACCGGACTAGCTGGTCCATGTGGCGGCTGATGCTCCAGGCACACGTGGCGTAGGGAGCTAGGGGCGCGAATCGCTGCTCGCCTTGGACGATTTGCAGGGGTACTGTGCTATTTCTTTCTGTGTGTGTGTGTGCTGTTCAGATCAAGTTATACCAGATGCAGTGAATAGAAGGAGTACAAGAGCTAGCTAGCTAACTTTTTTTAGGGAAAAGGTAGCTAAGCTAACTTAATTATGCGCCCCGGGACCAGACAAGGTTGCTGGCTTCATGCATTTGATTTGAATCCTGTTGATTACAAATGCTCTCATTGCCATAACAGGAATTGCAATTTGTGCCAATTGTCTGTACAGAGAAGCCGCAGTCAGCTACACAGTTACCTTAGCATAAATTGCTCATATGCCAACAGTGACCCAGGTAAATACCAAATCCTTGCAATCCAGCAGGAAGTGCACATCAGCACTACGAATTAAAGGAGATATCTTACTAATCCAAGATACGAAAACATTATAAATGCGCTAATACAACATATGAAAACTTTTTAATTGTATTCTTTTAGAAAAAAAAATACAACAACTGCAAAGTAAGGAAAATGCAACCGTTTGTAGGTATGATTTGCTGTCTGTTTTTGAGATACTCACCTGCCAGAAAGTTTTGCTACCTAGTAAATCTTGCTCTCGTATTATACTACCTCTGTTCCTCAAAACAAGGCGTATAATTTTTTTTCTGAAGGAAAACAATGTAAAGTTTGACCTAGTTTATACAATTTACTGTAAAGATATAATATGAAAATATATTTAAAGATGTATCTGATAATATTGATTTGACATTGTAGAGGTTAATAGTTTTTCTCTTAAAGTTTGGTCAAACTTTACATGGCTTGACTTTTGACAAACTTTATACGCCTACGGAATGGAGAGAGTAGGTAGTTATAACTTCTGAACCAATGGGACATAAACTACAACTAATAAACACCCTAATCTAACAGAATTGAGTAGAGCATAGCAAGCAAACCTGAATTTCAAGTGGATGTCCGTGGATTCCCATTCGACGATCAATCATGCATGAACCATCAGTGACCAGTAATGTAGGGAACATGTCAAACCCGTCAGCTAAACAAAGCTTCAGAATCATTTTTATGCCAGTCTGGACATCAATTCTCTCTTGAACTGACAAATCACCCGAACATTTTCCATATGCCCTGAGCAATATGATCCACCATAGACCTGAAATCCATTGTGATCAGGTGTCTGACTAACAATTTTGACATGCTCAGTAGCAAACAAGAAAACTTCCATTAACTCTTACCTGAATCAACAGGTGCCACACGCCCTATTGCAGCTTCCCCGAAATCAGGATCCAATACCTCCTCAGTGGCATTCTCATCGCCGTCAAGTGGAATAGTCCGCACCTTGAAGCTGGCAGGCATTAAGCCTTGACCTGGACTATGGCAGTCCATTGTCTTCTCCCAGCTCTGCAGGTGAATTCAAGTTGTCAGACAAAACTTTGCACATCTTGGCGGTCCATATAAATTGCTTTCTGTAACATTTATATGTAGAAGAGATTAATCTGAACTGTTATAGGCTACCAGTTCAGTACGACCAGCATAATAAACACTAATAGGAGTTCACCTCTGTCACTATATACTGGCTTTTATGAAGGGAAGAGAGGATGGAATCTGATTTTCTGACAATAATCCCTCTTAAGACACGATGTAGGTTGTTTTGGATAATTACATGATCTCCAAAGTGAGCTTTTGAGGGTAAAATGTGTTGCTTCAAGTAAACACAGTGTACAAAATGAAAGTATATTTCATAATATATCTAGTAAGATCAATTTAGCATTGCAGTTGTTGGTATTTTTCTAATTAATTATCAAACCTAATGATGTTTGACTTGCACAGATTCTCTAACAACATATAGTAACTCTGAGATAGTACGCCTCAGCACATATGAGGATGCAATCCGACGTGGAAAAATGCTCTTTACTTTTGGGTGCACTTGCTAGAGATATCATGTGCCATAACAAATACAACTAATGTGTCACGGTTTATGATAATCACAACATATTATTTCTCGATGGCCACAATTAGCTTATTAGAGTTTCAACTGGTCCTGTATAATACTGAGTGTTCCACTAACAATATCATGACAGATGACAGATGCACCACCTGAATCTTAGCAACACAAAAATAATACTAATACAATTGTAGCAACACACAAATAATGATAAAAATATCTTAGCAACACAGAAATAATAATAAAAAGATCTTAGCAACACACAAATAATACCTGAAGCTGAAGGGTATGTAGAATGAAATTGCGTACAATTTCATACTCCCCCTTCAATAGAAAAGCAATGCCAGACGGTATAAAGTCCCGAATAAACACCTGATCATAATTTGCTGGATTACTGTCATTTGGATCATTGGCAGCAATTGTTCCAACTGGACTACCACAATAATTAACAACGGATTCCCTCAAAAGGTCCCAAGCTTCATTCTCAACCGATGACAAGTTCCGCCTCCTAGGCAGAACCTTCTCAGGATCTCCACTCAGACTTGCATTGCCACCTAAAGCCTGACCAGGCACAGTGACATCACCAAGAACCTGGCTGGCCTTGTTCACCATGTCGGTGGCCCATGTCCCGTTCCCAGCTTCGATGACCCCCGCAAGGTCATCAATCCTCTGGCACTGGCACTCAACCGGCCGCAACTCAGGGAACTTTGGTGGACCTCCAAGTGTCCTGTAAAAGGAATTGGTGCCCCTCTTCCTCATACTCCTCGTGTCAGTCCTGAGGGGTAAACTGGATGCCGGGGAGTGGCCGGCAAATGCCCCCGGCATGGTGTGGAGAGCCACCTCCGCAATCCCCATTAGTGCCTTGTTTCTAACTCAATGTGGGGCTGCAAGAAGGCATCATTAGCGTATGATAAAGTTGTTGGGCACCAAAGGAAGAGGTTCAATCTGAAGAATTCTGCTAGTACCCAAAAAAGAACACCAGCACAGGAATCACTACAGAGGAGTAAACTTGAATAAAACAGCAGCTGGTACGAGGACAACTAGCCTAACAATTATTAGACAGATTATACAGGAATGATAATCGCCCTAGTAAGTTGTCCCCTAAAAGGCCTGCCCAGATGCAGCTGGCACCTCGGAAAACTGTGAATCAAGGCTAGCAAGGCAGCAAAAGCAAGCATATACTTGAGTTTGCTATAATCTAACAATGCACATTTAAGAGAAGGAAAAGTGTTAACTTGATAGTAAAACTGCATAACAACCAAATCTTTCACTAATGACAGTATGTAGATTCTAGCACACCAAATCAAAAACGCCTACAACGATCGATAACCATCTACAGGTACAAGAATACACCATCTACAGATCAGCATATACTAGTACCACTGAGTAAATAACAACATCTAATACGGTAATCAGCGGGTACCAACGACATTAACCGACTAACAGTGAGCATCTGACTTCAGACCACGAATTACACCACATTGGGCTAACAGAAATCATCTGATTCAATAGTCAAAACACCACACCACCGCGATAAGATGGTGGGGTGTGGTGGATTCTGCCGGAGGAACTTGAAAGGCGATGCTAATCTGGTGCGTCGGCGTCTTCTTGACCGGCAAGGCGGTGAGCCGTCACCAACCGAGACGCAGGGGATTCAATTTTGGGGGTCGCGGTTTCCGCGGTGCCCTTTAAACCTCCACCACATTATGCTAATTGGCCGCCTAGCTCTGGCTAGAACCATACTAATTGGCCGGCCGCCTAGCTCGTCGATTTGACCACAATCGCGACGGTGAGGTCCCGGTCAACGATTACACGGCCAGTTTATAATTAAATCACGGGGAAAGAAGCGTAATGAGATGATACTAACCGGCCACCCACCACGCTTTTCGTTGGGCAGCGCTCCCCGCTGGTGGCCGGAGAGGCGGGGAATGGGTAGGCTGGCCCCTTGAGAGCCGCGCCGGGGAGGGAGGAGGGTGGGAAGGGAAGACCCGACCCGAGGGGATAAAAGGGGAAGGGCCGGAGATGAAACGGGGAGGGGTCGCCAGCCACCCCCTGAATTTCTCTCTTCACGTCTCTTTCTATTTCCGATTTTTCCCATTTCTGTTTACCTTTTTTCCTCAAATCAGAGCTTTATACTTTTACAGCGCCCTATACTTGTATTTATAAACATAATATTACATAGTTGGTACCTATACAAGCAACAGAACACAAGGAACGCATAACGGTTGCCCTGCAGCAAACTGACGTCGCCACAACTACCAAGCACACACGTCTTTCATCGTTGGCGGAAAAGTAGAGCACCACCAAAGACGTTGAAGAAGCGCCTAGCCATGAGGTGCTCACGGGCCGTGATAGCCACCAACCTCGTAAGACTGGATCTAGCCCGATAATTAACATTGGCCGGAGGAGCCTTCCGAGCCTCTTCAACGTCAAACTTTCAGGCTGGATCTGGGGCCAGCGCCACTCCGCCCTTCAGGTGGCTGGATCCCCCAACGTCTTCCGCAAACACGATGCAGTCAAAACTGTCGCGCTCCAAGAGCAGTCCATCCCTAACGCCACGCCAAGACGCGGTGGCATATCGAAACCACTCCAACTGCTTGGACTCTACAAGTCTCTCGCCAGCGTAAGCAACACCTCCGTTGTGCAGGGACATGGATTAGGAGACCACTATTCCTAGAAGCACCATCAACATCTGCACCACCATGATATTGACAGATGAACCTTGAAAACCTAGACAACCTAGGACTAAAACACATGCACAAGAGAGAACTAGCCTCCCCTCACCCTCGCGGTGCCAGAACGACAATCAGAGGGGAAGGTGAGCAAAATCTTCCTCACAAGCATTACAATTACTAGAAAGTTAGGCGCCGCGATATGCAGCATCCGTGGCTCTCAAAATTACTACTGAAATTTGTTTGGTGAAAATTATTGTTGCAGTTACCGTTGATGTTCATCTTGAAGATTATTGTTGGAGACTTAGGGTGAAGATCGTTGTTTCATGAAGTTTACAGAATCTCGGAAATAAAGAGAAAGATTTGCAATCAATGGGAATAGACAATATCTGGGCAAAATAATGATAATTTGGAGCATTAAATACCTTCCAAGAGCAGCGTGAAAAGGAGTTCAAAAGCTTTAATGACATGTGGTACGGCCAGACCCGCCTGTACCACCTGCCGTATCACATGGCGTTGACTCCGCTTCGTCAAATATATTCACCATGTGAAGATGGATCTAAAAGGTGAGACACCCGAACACCACGAAATGTTACATCCGGGAGGAATCCGGAGGGGAACTGGTCGAAGGGGATTCATCACCGCTGCTCCTTGGATCATTGGAGGCTAAGTCATCAATCTTCGTCATCATCATCACCACCACCATTGATCATCTCTTTGTAATCCTGAACTTTGAGTTGGATTCATATTCGTATTCACTCGATCCCTCATTTTCCATTCATAGGTTCAGGATGATGTTATTTGCCTCCATGTGTGAGTAGAACCATTTTTTTTCTTGGGGAGTGGAGAAACCCTAACCAAACTATGAAATGAAATAAAGTTTGTTGGTTGTCTAATCGAATTATGTAGTATGTGTTGGTTCTTATCAACTAAGTTGTGTGTTGTCGACCATGCAATATTTGCCTAAGGGACATTGGTAGGAATCATCATCGTTATATGTGGTTGGGGGTACGTGGATATAAAGTGCCGCCTCCATCAATCATGTATATACGAAAATCACAATGACAAGCGCATATGATCATAGCCATGGCGAGACCCTTAATTACCGGATGTCGTTGCCTATTCGATGGTACCTCGGAGGAGGGACCCTCACGAGGGGGAGAAGAAGTAGGGGCAATAGGGCGGAGAGTCCTCGGGATGGTGGTACGCGATTTACCCAGCTTCGGAACACCTACTCGACGACAGGGCCTATTGCTGCTTGTCTGAAATTTTATGGGCGCTTTCGTGTTGTTACAATGAGTTATGGTTGTGCATCTAGGGCTCCCGGGATCCGGCTTATAAAGGCGCACGGATCTAGGGTTTACATGGAGAGTCCTAGCCGGAATACAAGTTGCCTAACTACGTACAATATCTTGCCGTGTACGTCACAGATCCACCTTCCATCTATGTCGTGCTGGATCCGGATACCTTATGGGCCTCCACGGATCCGGCCTCCTTCGTAGGTCGGTGGGATCCGGCTCCCTGCTTCTGGGCTGGACTTCATCCTTCATGATCTACAGCAACTGGGCCGCCAGATGGGCCACATGCCACACCACCATCTGTGGGCCACCCGGGCTTGCCGGATCTAGGCCGTGCCATTGATATACCCATAAAGTATACCCACAACAGTAGCCCCCGAAGTTCTCCGAGATTCATCATTTATCTGACTTCATTTAACTCGGATTCGAAGAGAATCTTGAAGAGCTTCCAAAACTTTCTTGCTTCCGACTTCAATCAGCCGGAAACCATTTGTTCTTATTCAACGGTGTCTTCATCAGATTTTTCGTGAGCGTCACACTGAGAATCCTTTTTTCCCGCGCTAAATTTTCGCATATGCACATTTTTAGCCGGAAATTTCGAAGCTGCTCAGTTCTAGTTACCGCTGCCTCGATTTCACCGTTTTAACCTAAGACACGTGGCGGCCATCCAACGGTGTGACCGTTCCGTTTCCGCCGTTGGATCCAGCTCATGAACTCTCTGCGTGTGGCCTATAAATACCCGCCGCGACGGTAAGTTCTCCATTCTTTCACCGCGCTAGCCACTTCGTCTTCTTCCTCTAGCCGCGCCGCCGACCGGATCTCATCTCCGGCGAGCTCGCCCACGGGAAGCTTCGTCCGCCACCGCTTCAAGGTCAACCTCGACCTGAGATCGCTACGGTTGATCGGGAAATCCGATCCGCCGCCGATTTATGGTCAAGCGGAACTCAACGCGCTCCATCCGGCAACCTCACCTTCGCCGGCACGACGTACAACCGCCGCGCCATTAACGGTATGTCCACTGGACTTGTAGGAGAAGACATAGTTCAGATTTAGACTAGCTCTGAGTTACTTAGTTTAGTTCGCCATATGGGTGCAGCCGGAAGCATGCCACCTAGCTCACCAAAATGTACTGATAGTTCTCCGAACAGCCCTGATCCTAGCTCACTAGAACCAAGTTGTCCGGAACCCATAGCATTCCTGCCACCATATATTTCCGACACCAAGTTAGATCAACCATTCTCCGCATCTTCCAGCAACACGTTAGGCCGGATCCCAACTGTCCAAGAGATCTAGGAGGAACTCGAAGGCCAAGCTAGAATGGCAGCTAAGGTGCAGGAGGCGGAGATGAAAAAGGCTTCCAAGGCCCGGATCTGAGAGGGCGAGAAAGGGCAGTGGTGGCCTTGCGAGATCAAGGATTCGGAGCTCAGAGACCTCCAGAGCGAGGGCATGATATCTCTGAATTGGAGTTTCATGGCGGACTCCACCTCCCCCACGCCGGATAAAGACGAATGCGTCTTGACTAAAGCTTGGGTCGAGCGCGGTCTCTCGCTCCCCTGCTCGGAGTTCTCCCTGTCCATCCTCTCCACCTACGGTCTTCAACCCCACAACATATGTCCCAACTCATATCTCCTCCTCTCGAATTTCGTGACGCTCTGCGAGGGGCATCTCGGAATTCGCCCCGACGTCCGCCTATGGCAGTTTTTCTTCAGAGTAAAGAAGGAAACAAAGAACAAGGTCATGGTGAACTGCGGTAGCATGACTTTCATGCTCCGCCCTGGCCGGATGTATCCGCCTCACTCTTCCCACGAGTTTGTCCGGTATTGGAACGCCGGATGGTTCTACGTGAAGAACACCAAAGTTCCGGACATCCACGACGGGCTGCCCAAGTTCGTCAACGAGCCTCCGGAAGAACTCGACGGTTGGAGCTTCGTCCCAACCCTTGCTCACTTCCCAATCTTGGAGAAAGCCGCGTGAAGGATTTCTTGGTTAGTCCACGATGGGCTAACCAGAACTGATCTCACACTCAGTTGGTTTTCTCGTCGGATCCAACCGCTGAGGTACAACTCACGCTTAATCTGCGAGTATACTGGGGTGGATGATCAACTCCGAGTAACCCGCCACGACCTACCAGCGGATTCTCTCAAGAGGAGGATCAAAACTCTTGTGAAGCTTGGCCGGGGCCAGCCGGTCCCGGAACTAGTGAAAGACATCAACATCAACAACCAGTGCCCTCCGGTACGCATATGTACTTTGCTATTTTCAACTTCTCATTTTGTGAACTGTTCTAACTTTTCCTTGGTTTTTCTCTCCGGCTCAATACCTTGGCGGAGGAGAATTTCCGCAACATTGTCAGAGTCCCCATCAGCGGCGAGGTGGCGGAGGAGGATCCGGAGGACGACGAGGAGGAAGAGGAGCATGCACCCAAGAAGGCTGCTCCTCGACCTACCAAGCGCCCCCGCGCCAAGGCTACCGGCTCCGAAGCCGGAGCCAGCGGCGAGGCCTCCGCTAAGAAGGTCAAAGTTGTAAAGCCACCACCTCTTGACTTGAGGAAGGCGGAACGCGACCGCATTAAACTGCTAACTACAACAGGAAAAAGGTCGCGCCCGATCCTTCCCGGCACCACGTAAGTTTCCGAGTACGATGCTTCTTTGCTGACTTTGTAGAACTTGTTACTTATTCATTTTGTTCACTTGTTTGTAGGAACCCGACTACCACCACCACGCGGACAAACGTCCAAAAATCTATCACCAAATACATGCAAAAGTCTCCGGCTGTTGGTCCTCCTACGCCAGCTCCGCCAAGCACTTCACACGCTACTCCCCAGCCGTCTCCGCCCCAAGCTAATCCTTCTCCCCCTCCTGCTACCGAAACTCCAGTGGGAATAATTCCAGTGAGTAGCGAAAAGGTGGGCGGAGAAAGCTCCGGAACAAAGCGACCCGCTCCTGAAGAAGCTCAAGTACAGGGCCAGGAAGAGGCGGAAGTTAACTCTTCAGGAAAAGCTGAAACTGCAGCCAGTGATGTCGTTGTTTTTTCGAAGAACTTCGGCGATCCGGCCGACCTCACCTCCACCCCCAAGGCTTACGCAACCAAGTTTTTCAACAAGCTTACTGAGGCGGAAAAGTGGGATCTAGAACAAGATCTGCTTAATACCATGATGAGCAATGCCTGGGGAAAGCCTGATGCTGAATCGTCGGAGATTCGGGACTTCAAAAGGGAGGTTGGTCAGTTATGCGACCAACTCCTCTGCAAGCACAAGGTACTTCCCAGTAGCCCCCAAGTATATAGGCGGAAACTAGTCAATAGTTAGCACCTAAATACTTAGAAAAAACTCAGACTGAAGAAGATTTTGAAGTGTCGTAGTAGCCCCCAAGCGTTATGGCAGAGAAGTTTCCGGCAATAATGCTTTGAAAGGATCCAATTTTCTTATAGAATAACCGGAATTTACTCCTGCTCTGTGTCTATTACAGGAACAACAAGCACTGCACTATGAACTGCATAAGAACATTGCCTTGCAGCGCCGCGTAACCCTGGGCAGGCGGAAAAAAATCAAGCTTTTAAGCAAGAGAATGCGGAATTGAAGAAACAGCTGGCGGAACCCCAAGGTTGGTTTCCGTGCTATCTTGCCATTAGTCCATGTTACGACTATCAAATTGGTTTTGACTTATCTTTGGGTAGGTGCATCATCTTCCCTCCCCCAGCTTCGACCGAACTCGAGAACCTGCGCTCCTCTTACAAAATCTGGAGACGAAGCTCGCGGAGGCGGAAAAGAAACGAGAGCGAGCGGAAAAGCTGTTGACGGAGAAAAACTCCGAACTCATCCAGAAAGTGGGTGAGTTTGAAAGGAAAAGAAAGGTTGACATCGACTGTCCAGAAGTAGTAGAAAGAGATCAATGGGCTCCGGAAATACATGGAGACGGCGGAGAAGCACTGGGACTTGCTCAACGCGGACGTCATGGGTATGAATCCGGAACTCAACAAATAAAATTTATGTGCTAATCTCGATCGTATGCTTATCTCTGACTATCTCACGCAGAGCCTCTCGGGTATAATGAAGAACGTCAGAACCAGTTTCCCGCGATGATCTTCTTCAACTCGCCGGAGATGACTGCAAAGACCTTGTCTCAGCCTGCCAGAAGATTTTGCCATAATTTGGTGATTAAAAAGAGCCGCACTTGCGATGTTCGCAAACTTATTCAAAGAATGGATATTCTTCCGGAGCTGGTCGTGGATCTGCAAGCTTCATCAGCCCGAGGCGCAGCTGCTATGTCCTTGGCCATGTGCTTAGCTCACAACCTGGAGCTGGATCTTGACAGGGTCACTTCCGGTGTTCCTTCGGCTTCGGATGTCAATGCGCTACTGAATGCAGATAGCGGCTACGACACTCGCATTGCCCGAAGGATCCGCCATGATGAGTTTTATGACAAGGTGGTGCTTTCCGCCGACGAGCCTCTTGAAGCAGAGCTTCAGAAGGAACACGAGGCGGAAGCTCGACCTACTGAATCCGGAAGCCAATATACCTGGACTATCTCCAAGGAGGTCAAGAAGGACAGATCTAAGGACAGCGCGGCGTCTCCAAGCGATGAAGATGAAGAAAGTGATGATGATGATGTCTCATCTCCGGCCCAAGATGAAGAGAAAGGCGAGCCAAAGGCTGACAACAAGGGTTGTTCTTCTCCGGCTAAGGGGGAGTAAAAAACTTATTCCCGCGGGAAGAAAACAATGCATCATTTTGGCCCCATCGAGGGTTTGTAATATATAACTTAAATTATTAAGTAGCTAGGGACGAAACAATCTGCATGGGTGGAAAAAACTTATCCTGTTATCCGTTATATAATTATTTGCATGTTTCGTTCGTTCGAAAAGCAAGTGCTGATTTCTAAGTTTTCTGGCAAGCTCACTTGACCTTCCACGAGCCGGAAGACCTTTAGCCGGAAACGCTCGCCTGCGGCGACGAAGCCTAATGGCAGTCCGTCAATAACCGCGGAAACAAGCCCCCAGTTAAGTTGCCAGAAGTCGCTACCAGGAATCCATGAGTTCGCAACAAAAAACACATCCACCAGAAAACTTAAGCTTACATCCTAAGGGACGATTTTTAAAAATCACAACTTTCATACACGCCAAGGCGGAAACTTCCAGCTCTGCGGTTTTAGTTGGAAAACATACGCGATCCAAAAATGAAAAACTAAAGGAGGTAAAAGACTCTAAGAGTGAACCATATGCTTTATTTCATTGATCATGTATCATAGATATTACAAGGTATGTAATGCGGAGTTTGCTAAGTGTGGAAAGGACTGATGGCGCGTGACGGGGCTTGATGGAGTGTTGCTTCCGCCCCGGCGACGGCACCAGCAAAGCTTCTTGTGATGGTAAAACACACGTCCGTTGGGAACCCCAAGAGGAAGGTGTGATGCGTACAACAGCGAGTTTTCCCTCAGTAAGAAACCAAGGTTATCGAACCAGTAGAAGATGAAGGCCACGTGAAGGTTGTTGGTGAAGGAGTGTAGTGCGGCGCAAAACCAGGGATTTCGGTGCCAACGTGGAACCTGCACAACACAATCAAAATACTTTGCCCCAACTTAACAATGAGGTTGTCAATCTCACCGGCTTGCTGAAAACAAAGGATTAAACGTATGGTGTGGAGAATGATGTTTGCTTGCAAAGAACAACAGAGAACAATGATTGTAGTAGGTTGTATTTCAGATGTAAAAGAATGGACCGGGGTCCACAGTTCACTAGTGGTGTCTCTCCAATAAGATAAATAACATGTTGGGTGAACAAATTACAGTTGGGCAATTGACAAATAGAGAGGGCATAACAATGCACATACATATCATGATGACTACTATGAGATTTACTTAGGGCATTACGACAAAGAACATAGACCGCTATCCAGCATGCATCTATGCCTAAAAAGTACACCTTCGGGTTAGCATCCGCACCCCTTCCGAGTATTAAGTTGCAAACAACAAACAATTGCATTAAGTACTCGTGCGTAATGTAAACAATACAAATATCCTTAGACAAAGCATTGATGTTTTATCCCTAGTGGCAACAACACATCCACAACCTTAGAACTTTCCGTCACCGTCCCGCATTCAATGGAGGCATGAACCCACTATCTAGCATAAATACTCCCTCTTGGAGTTACAAGTATCAACTTGGCCAGAACCTCTACTAGCAACGGAGAGCATGCAAGATCATAAACAACACATATATGATAGATCGATAATCAACTTGACATAGTATTCCATATTCATCGGATCCCAACAAACACAACATGTAGCATTACGAATAGATGATCTTGATCATGATAGGCAGCTCACAAGATCTAAACATGATAGCACAAGAGGAGAAGACAACCATCTAGCTACTGCTATGGACCCATAGTCCAAGGATGAACTACTCACGCATCAGTCCGGAGGTGGGCATGGTGATGTAGAGCCCTCCGGTGATGATTCCCCTCTCCGGCAGGGTGCCGGAGGTGATCTTCAGAACCCCCGAGATGGGGTTGACGGCGGCGGCGTCTCAGTAACTTTTCTCGTATCGTGGCTCTCGGTACTAGGGTTTTCGCGATGGAAGGATTATATAGGCGAAGGGGCAGAGTCGGGGGACGCCCGAGGGGCCCACCCCATATGGCGGCGCGGCCAGGGGTGGGGCCGCGCCCCCCTATGGTGTGGCCGCCTCGTGGCCCCTCTTCGTCTCCTCTTCGGTGTTCTGGAAGACTCCGTGGAAAATAAGACCGTGGGCATTTGTTTCGTCCAATTCCGAGAATATTTCCTGTGTAGGATTTCTGAAACCAAAAACAGCTGAAAACAGGAACTGGCGCTTCGGCATCTTGTTAATAGGTTAGTACCGGAAAATGCATAAAAATGATATAAAATGTATGTAAAACATGTGAGTATTGTCATAAAACTAGCATGGAACATAAGAAACTATAGATACGTTTGAGACGTATCAAGCATCCCCAAGCTTAGTTCCTATTCACCCTCGAGTAGGTAAACGGTAAAAAGGATAATTTCTGAAGTGACATGCTACCATCATAATCTTGATCAATACTATTGTAAAGCATATGAGATGAATGAAGTGATTCAAAGCAATGGTGTATAGTTTGTTAACAAATAGATAATGACTAAACAACTAAATCATATAGCAAAGACTTTTCATGAATAGTACTTTCAAGACAAGCATCAACAAGTCTTGCATAAGAGTTAACTCATAAAGCAATAGATTCTTAATAGAAGGTTTTGAAGCAACACAAAGGAAGATTTAAGTTTCAGCAGTTGCTTTCAACTTTCGACATGCATATCTCATGGATAATTGTCAACACAAAGTAATATGATGAGTGCAAATAAGCAAGTATGTAAGAATCAATGCACACAGTTGACACAAGTGTTTGCTTCTAAGATAGAAAGAAGTAGGTAAACTGACTCAACATAAAGTAAAAGAAAGGCCCTTCGCAGAGGGAAGCATGGATTACTCATGTGCTAGAGCTTTTTATTTTGAAAACATGGAAACAATTGTGTCAACGGTAGTAATAATTCATATGTGTTATGCATAAAACCTCCTATAAGTTGCAAGCCTCATGCATCGAATACTAATAGTGCCCGCTCCTTGTCCTAATTAGCTCGGATTTCCATGGATTATCATTGCATTACATATGTTTCAACCAAGTGTCACAAAGGGGGACCTCTATGCCACCTGTACAAAGGTTCAAGGAGATAGATCGCATTTGATCTCTCAATTTTGATAGATCTCAACTTGAGGACATCCATACCGGGACACCATAGAAAACAGATAATGGACTCCTCTTTTATGCTTTAAGCATTCAACGACAAATAATATTATCATAAGAGATTTGAGGATTAATGTCCAAGCTGAAACTTCCACCATGATACATGGCTTTGGTTGGCGGCCCAATGTTCTTCTCTAACAATATGCATACTCAAACCATTTAACTCATGGCAAATCTCCCATACTTCAGACAAGACGAACATGCATAGCAACTCACATGATATTCAACAAAGGTGTGACAGGTTGATGGCGTCCCCAGAAACATGGTTACCGCTCAACAAGCAACTTATAAGAACTAATATACATAAGCGACATATTCTTTACTACAATAGTTTTTTAGGCTGCTTTCCCATGAGCTATGTATTGCAAAGACAAGGAATGAATTTTTAAAGGTAGCACGCAAGCAATTTACTTTGGAATGGCAGAAAAATGCCACATAGTAGGTAGTTATGGTGGACACAAATGGCATAGGTTTTGGCTCAAGGTTTTGGATGCACGAGAAGCATTCCCTCTCAGTACAAGGCTTTGGCTAGCAAGGTTGTTTGAAGCAAACACAAGTATGAACCGGTACAACAAAACTTACATAAGAACATATTGCAAGCATTATAAGACTCTACACTGTCTTCCTTGTTGCTCAAACACTTTTACCAGAAAATATCTAGACTTTAGAGAGACCAATTATGCAAACCAAATTTCAACAAGCTCTACGTGACATAGGCATCCCCAAATGGGCCTGCCGAAGATGGTACCCGGGGTTTATTGAAGGCCCACGACTCGATGAATATGAAGATTCGGAAGCCCAAGTTGATACAAAGGAAAGCTAGAGTTGTATTAGGTAATATAGACTTGTAATTTTACGGGACGGGTTAGAAACCCTCCCGGACTCTGTAACATGTGTATTACGAATCCCTCGGCTCCGCCTTCTATATATGGGGGAGTCGAGGGACAAAGAGAGCATTGATTCATTGTTTCACGCAATCTTAGTTTTTACATTGTCGAGTACTTTTCGGCTGAAACCTTCGAGATCTACTTGCCCTCTACTTCCGACTAAAACCCTAGTCTACAATTTGTAGGCATTGATAAGTTAATCCCTTGTCAATTGAAGCCATCTGTGGGAATTAGAGGTGTCAAGGATATGATCTCGATGGCACGTTCAAGATCGTCGACTTCATCAACTGCAAGCAACGCGATGGACAGAGGAAAACAGATCGAAACTGGTCTAGTTGATTTTGTTCCTCACCCGCCCTCCCGTTTGGATGCATATGCGTATCTGGAGGAGCCCATGGAGATGACGTTTGGAAAGTTCCACTTCCGCGTCGAGAAGGAAGGAGCGTATCGTCTCGAAATTCCGATCTCGTCGGGATTATCAGCGGTCGGTCCCGATTTTTCGAGTTCAGCATCATCAATCGAGTCAGGCGACAAGGAAACTTCGTCGCCACGCTTCATCAGCACCAGGGCAAGTGAAAAACTCGCCAAGATCTTCAGCGACATGTCTTTCGAGTCATCTGCGGACTCCGATATAAGCGATGACTCGAGCAACATCGACAGCTTCAACTTCATCGACAAATCTAATTTTGTTGGAGAAGTCTTCACCAATCTCTATGATGGTGTCACCAAATCCGACAAAGTTCAAAATCTAAAATATCATCAGATCTATGCAATTGGAGAACCAAGCCGGCCAGAACCGGCGACGTCAGAGGCTTTCGACGATGCGGGAAACCCATATGTCGATCCCGCTGATCTCAGGCGAGGTTTAGGCACTAAATATGTCGGGCCTACACCGCGTCTAAGGGTTCAACTCCCACAAGAAGCGTGGGACAGAGCCGGAAGAGCTATGGATGGTACAGAACCAATGACTACAACGGCTACGGCAGAGGAATTGCAAGCTTACCAATATAGACTCGCTCACTTTGGCAGAGAATTAGAAAAACAGACAGCCGCCTTGAATAGAAGAAGGGAGGCAGCTTCAGCGTCAAGCAGGCGAAGAGCAGATCTAAGCCGAAATTCAGGAACTTCGGGAGATAATCATAGAGAAGCTCG
The DNA here is from genome assembly GCF_022539505.1 of Lolium rigidum. Lineage (NCBI taxonomy): Eukaryota > Viridiplantae > Streptophyta > Magnoliopsida > Poales > Poaceae > Lolium > Lolium rigidum. Next base: position 265,395,192 of record NC_061510.1, on the reverse strand, counting down.
AAGGATAGCAAGATCTCGGCTGCAAAATATACCTGAAGCAGAGAGAGAATTTAGTTCAAAACCTCGACATGTCTTTTATGTCAATCGACACGAGGGGGAATATCATTCCCAAAACACCAGAAGCTGGGTACATGGCGACGCAAGATTTCATCCTAGCGTCCAGGCTGCCCCCCGGAGATCCAAGGGAAGCGTTGTATAACATGGCCATGGCAGGATGCGGAGCCATGGGAGCAACATTCGCAACTACACCTCCCGAAGGAGCTGCAAGGCAAAATAGTCCACGACCTACTGTAGCAGTGCAGGATCCCCCAAGAGCGAGCGGGGTCATAGATACAACGACTCAGGCTAGAGTGGATAGAGCGCGACAGGATAGAAGAGGACATCGACATTCACCAGAAGTTGATGAAGAAGATATGTGTGGACTCCCGTGCTTTACGAGACGAGTTCGAAAAACTCGAGTCCCGTCAGGATTTAAGTTACCCGACAATTTTAAGAAATTTGATGGTCTACAAGATCCCGAGGATTGGCTAGTAGATTATCTCGAAACAGTGAAGCTGATAGGCGGAACCAGAGCAACAGCCATGCAGAGTATCCAAGTACACCTGAGCGGAGCCGCACGATCTTGGATAAAGAAGCTCCCTCTAAGTTCTATCGACAGCTGGGATAGTTTTGAGGATGTTGATACGTCTCAAACGTATCTATAATTTCTTATGTTCCATGCTACTTTATGATGATACTCACATGTTTTATACACATTATATGTCATTATTATGCGTTTTCCGGAACTAACCTATTGACGAGATGCCGAAGGGCCAGTTGCTGTTTTCTGCTGTTTTTGGTTTCAGAAATCCTAGTAAGGAAATATTATCGGAATCGGACGAAATCAACGCCCAGCATCTTAGAATTCCACGAAGCTTCCAGAACACCCGAGAGCTACCAGAGGAGGGCCACAGGGCCACCAGACAACAGGGCGGCGCGGCCCAAGGGGGGGGGGCGCCCCCCTATTGTGTGGCGCCCCCATCAGCCTTCCGACTCCGCCTCTTCGCCTATTTAAAGGTCCCTGACCTAAAACCTCGATACAAAAAGCCACGGTACGAGAAACCTTCCAGAGCCGCCGCCATCGCGAAGCCAAGATCTGGGGGACAGGAGTCTCTGTTCCGGCACGCCGCCGGGACGGGGAAGTGCCCCCGGAAGGCATCTCCATCGACACCACCGCCATCTTCATCACCGCTGCTTGTCTCCCATGAGGAGGGAGTAGTTCTCCATCGAGGCTAAGGGCTGTACCGTAGCTATGTGGTTAATATCTCTCCTATGTACTTCAATACAATGATCTCATGAGCTGCCTTACATGATTGAGATTCATATGAGTTTTGTATCACTATTCATCTATGTGTTACTCTAGTGATGTTATTAAAGTAGTCTATTCCTCCTCCATGGTGTAATGGTGACGAGTGTGTGCATCATGTAGTACTTGGCGTAGGTTATGATTGTAATCTCTTGTAGATTATGAAGTTAATTATTGCTATGATAGTATTGATGTGATCTATTCCTCCTTCATAGTGTGATGGTGATAGTGTGCATGCTATGTTAGTACTTGGTGTAATTGCAATGATCTATCATGCACTCTAAGGTTATTTAAATATGAACATTGAATGTTGTGGAGCTTGTTAACTCCGGCATTGAGGTGCTCTTGTAGCCCTACGCAATTAGTGGTGTTCATCATCCAACAAGAGAGTGTAGAGTGGTTTTATTATGTGATCAAAGTTGAGAGTGTCCACTAGTGAAAGTATGATCCCTAGGCCTTGTTTCTAAGCATCGAAACTCCGTTTATTTATCGTTCCGTTGCATGTTTACTCGCTGCCATATTTTATTCAGATTGCTATTACCACTCATATACATCCATACTACTTGTATTTCACCATCTCTTCGCCGAACTAGTGCACCTATACATCTGACAAGTGTATTAGGTGTGTTGGGGACACAAGAGACTTCTTGTATCGTGATTGCGGGGTTGCTTGAGAGGGATATCTTTGACCTCTTCCTCCCCGAGTTCGATAAACCTTGGGTGATCCACTTAAGGGAAACTTGTTGCTGTTCTACAAACCTCTCGCTCTTGGAGGCCCAACACTGTCTACAAGAATAGAAGCACCCGTAGACATCAAGCACTTTTACGGCGCCGTTGCCGGGGAGGAAAGGTAAAAGGCACTCATACTCCGGTCCCGGGTAACTAAGCACTTTTCACGGCGCCATTGTGTGAGTGTTCGAAGCTATTTCCTTTAGATCCTGCAATTGCATCTTTTTGTTTCTTGTTAAACACTAGTAAGGCATAATGGAAAACATCTGTGAGCTTTTTATACTATTTCCTGAGTCAAGACATGAATGGTTTAATGCGAAAATTAAAAAACCTATGGATTCTTATTTGCATGCTAGTAGCAATGATATGAGTATGAACGCTTTGAACACCATTGTTGCTAATGATATGGAAAATTCTAAGCTTGGGGAAGCTGGTTTTGATGAGCATGATATTTTTAGTCCCCCAAGTATTGAGGAGAAAATTTTCTTTGATGATACTTTGCCTCCTATTTATGATGATTATAATGATAGTGGTCTTTTGGTGCCACCTACTATGGAGAGTAAATTTTATTATGATTATACTATGCCTCCTACACTTGATGAGAATAATAATAATGATAGCTACTTTGTTGAATTTGCTCCCACTACAACTAATAAAATTGATTATGCTTATGTTGGGAGTAGTAATAATTTTATGCATGAGACTCATGATAAAAACGCTTTATGTGATTGTTATATTGTTGAATTTGCTCATGATGCTACTGAAAGTTATTATGAGAGAGGAAAATATGGTTGTAGAAATTTTCATGTTACTAAAACACCTCTCTATATGCTGAAATTTTTGAAGTTGCACTTGTTTTATCTTTCTATGCTTGCTGCATTATGCCTACATGACTTGTTTATTTACAAGATTCCTTTTCATAGGAAGCATGTTAGGCTTAAATTTGTTTTGAATTTGCTTCTTGATGCTCTCTTTTGCTTCAACTACTATTTCTTGCGAGTGCATCATTAAAACTGCTGAGCCCATCTTAATGGTTATAAAGAAAGCACTTCTTGGGAGATAACCCATGTCTTTATTTTACTACAGTACTTTTGTTTTATATTTGAGTCTTGGAAGTTGTTACTACTGTAGCAACCTCTCCTTATCTTTATTTTATTGCATTGTTGTGCCAAGTAAAGTCTTTGATAGTAAAGTCAATACTAGATTTGGATTACTGCGCAGGAACACATTTCTTGCTGTCACGGATTTGAGTAGTAGTCTCTGTAGGTAACTCAGAAAAATCTGCCAATTTACGTGCGTGATCCTCAGATATGTACGCAACTTTCATTAAATTTGAGAATTTTCATCTGAGCAAGTCTGGTTCCTTTTTAAAATTCGTATTTACGGACTGTTCTGTTTTGACAGATTCTGCCTTTTATTTCGCATTGCCTCTTTTGCTGTGTTGGATGGATTTCTTTGTTCCATTAACTTCCAGTAGCTTTGAGCAATGTCCAGAAGTGTTAAAAATGATTGTGTCACCTCTGAACATGTGAATTTTTGATTATGCACTAACCCTCTAATGAGTTTGTTTTGAGTTTGGTGTGGAGGAAGTTTTCAAGGGTCAAGAGAGGAGGATGATACAATATGATCAAGAAGAGTGAAAAGTCTAAGCTTGGGGATGCCCCCGTGGTTCATCCTCGCATATTTTAAGAAGACTCAAGCATCTAAGCTTGGGGATGCCCAAGGCATCCCCTTCTTCATCGACAAATTATCAGGTTTTTTCTCTTGAAACTATATTTTTATTCGGTCACATCTTATGTACTTTACTTGGAGCGTCTGTGTGCTTTTATTTTCGTTTTGTTATTTTCATTCTCTGAATAAATTCATGCTTGTGTGGGAGAGAGACACGCTCCGCTGGTTCATATGAACACATGTGTTCTTCGCTTTATCTTTAATGTTCACGGCGAAGGTTGAAACTGCTTCGTTAATTGTTATATGGTTGGAAACAGAAAATGCTACATGTGGTAATTGGTATAATGTCTTGAATAATTTGATACTTGGCAATTGTTGTGCTCGTATAGATCATGTTTAAGCTCTTGCATCATGTACTTTGTACCTATTAATGAAGAACTACATAGAGCTTGTTAAAATTTGGTTTGCATGATTGGTCTCTAGAGTCTAGATATTTTCTGGTTAAGGTGTTTGAACAACAAGGAGACGATGTAAAGTCTTATAATGCTTGCAATATGTTCATATGTGAGTCTTGCTGCACCGTTTTATACTTGAGTTTGCTTCAAACAAACCTTGCTAGCCTAGCCTTGTATTGAGAGGAATTCTTCTCGTGCATCCAAAATCCTTGAGCCAAATACTATGCCATTTGTGTCCACCATACCTACCTACCACATGGTATTTCTCTGCCATTCCAAAGTAAATTACTTCATGTGCTACCTTTAAACAATTCAAAACTTTATTACTCCTTATTTGTGTCAATGTTTTATAGCTCATGAGGAAGTATGTGGTGTTTTATCTTTCAATCTTGTTGGGCAGCTTTCACCAATGGACTAGTGGCTTCATCCGCTTATCCAATAATTTTGCAAAAAGAGTCGGCGCGGGGTTCCCAGCCCCCAATTAACCAACCTTCATTAATAATTCTCTTCACATGTTTTGCTCGATTCATCGGTAAGCAACTTAATTTTGCAAATAGACACTCCTTCATGGTATGTGAATGTTGGAAGGCACCCGAGGATTCGGTTAGCCATGGCTTGTGTAAGCAAAAGGTTGGGAGGAGTGTCAACCATAAATAAAACTAAAGTACATGTGTAAACAAAAGAGAAGAGGGATGATCTACCTTGCTTGGTAGAGATAACATCCTTCATGGGAGCCGCTCTTTGAAAGTCTCGTTTGGCAAGGGGGTTAGAGTGCCCACTACCATTCGTTGACAACAACAAACACCTCTCAAAACTTTACTTTTATGCTCTCTATATGATTTTAAAACTTAAAAAGCTCTAGCACATGATTTAATCCCTGCTTCCCTCTGCGAAGGGCCAATCTTCTACTTTATTGTTGAGTCAGTTTACCTATTTCTTCTATCTTAGAAGCAAACACTTGTATCAACTCTGTGCATTGATTCTTACATGTTTACTTATTGCACTTGTTATATTACTTTGTGTTGACAATTATCCATGAGATATACATGTTGAAGTTGAAAGCAACTGCTGAAACTTATATCTTCCTTTGTGTTGCTTCAATACCTTTAACTTTGAATCTATTGCTTTATGAGTTAACTCTTATGCAAGACTTATTGATGCTTGTCTTGAAAGTACTATTAATGAAAAGTCTTTGTTATATGGTTCAGCTGTTTACTCATTGTCTTTATCATTGCTTTGAATCGCTGCATTCATCTCATATGCTTTACAATAGTATTGATCAAGATTATGATAGCATGTCACTTCAGAAATTATCCTTGTTATCGTTTACCTACTCGAGGGCGAATAGGAACTAAGCTTGGGGATGCTTGATACGTCTCAAACGTATCTATAATTTCTTATGTTCCATGCTACTTTTATGATGATACTCACATCTTTTATACACATTATATGTCATTATTATGCGTTTTCCGGAACTAACCTATTGACGAGATGCCGAAGGGCCAGTTGTTGTTTTCTGCTGTTTTTGGTTTCGAAATCCTAGTAAGGAAATATTCTCGGAATCGGACGAAATCAACGCCCGGCATCTTAGAATTCCACGAAGCTTCCGGAACACCCGAGAGCTACCGGAGGAGGGCCACGGGGCCACCGGACAACGGGGCGGCGCGGCCCAAGGGGGCGCCCCTATTGTGTGGCGCCCCCATCGGCCTTCCGACTCCGCCTCTTCGCCTATTTAAAGGTCCACGACCTAAAACCTCGATACAAAAAGCCACGGTACGAGAAACCTTCCGGAGCCGCCGCCATCGCGAAGCCAAGATCCGGGGGACAGGAGTCTCCGTTCCGGCACGCCGCCGGGACGGGGAAGTGCCCCGGAAGGCATCTCCATCGACACCACCGCCATCTTCATCACCGCTGCTCGTCTCCCATGAGGAGGGAGTAGTTCTCCATCGAGGCTAAGGGCTGTACTCGTAGCTATGTGGTTAATATCTCTCCTATGTACTTCAATACAATGATCTCATGAGCTGCCTTACATGATTGAGATTCATATGAGTTTTGTATCACTATTCATCTATGTGTTACTCTAGTGATGTTATTAAAGTAGTCTATTCCTCCTCCATGGTGTAATGGTGACGAGTGTGTGCATCATGTAGTACTTGGCGTAGGTTATGATTGTAATCTCTTGTAGATTATGAAGTTAATTATTGCTATGATAGTATTGATGTGATCTATTCCTCCTTCATAGTGTGATGGTGATAGTGTGCATGCTATGTTAGTACTTGGTGTAATTGCAATGATCTATCATGCACTCTAAGGTTATTTAAATATGAACATTGAATGTTGTGGAGCTTGTTAACTCCGGCATTGAGGTGATCTTGTAGCCCTACGCAATTAGTGGTGTTCATCATCCAACAAGAGAGTGTAGAGTGGTTTTATTATGTGATCAAAGTTGAGAGTGTCCACTAGTGAAAGTATGATCCCTAGGCCTTGTTTCTAAGCATCGAAACTCCGTTTATTTACCTGTTCTGTTGCATGTTTACTCGCTGCCATATTTTATTCAGATTGCTATTACCACTCATATACATCCATACTACTTGTATTTCACCATCTCTTCGCCGAACTAGTGCACCTATACATCTGACAAGTGTATTAGGTGTGTTGGGGACACAAGAGACTTCTTGTATCGTGATTGCGGGGTTGCTTGAGAGGGATATCTTTGACCTCTTCCTCCCTGAGTTCGATAAACCTTGGGTGATCCACTTAAGGGAAACTTGCTGCTGTTCTACAAACCTCTGCTCTTGGAGGCCCAACACTGTCTACAAGAATAGAAGCACCCGTAGACATCAGATGTATTCGTCAAGAATTTCTGATCTACTTGCAAAAAACCAGCATCACTGGAGGAGTTGAGGTCGTGTAGACAAAAGCATGATGAATCAATGAGAAAGTACATCCAGAGGTGGAACATCATTAAAAACTCGACAGAGAACATATCTGACGAGAGGGCAATAGATGCGTTCGTGGCAGGAATTCGACGAAGAGATTTTGTCGAAGACTTGGGCAAAACAAACCCAAGGACAGTGTTAGCATTAATGGAGATAGCAAACAGATGGGCAGATGGAGAAGACGCTGTTCACAATAAACGACATAGGTCACCAGAGGAGGATCGCAGCCGAAATTTCCAAAATAGACGATGATTTTCTCGGCAGTTTTCGAGTTATGATGCTCCTGGCCAAATATCGGCTGGTTTCCGAGGAAATACTGGGAGAAACAGTCGAGATGATTATCAAAGGAGTAGCGAGCAGTGAGGCGACAACAGAGACGATCCCCGTAACAACAGACAAAATAGTGGACCAAGGTTCCAGAGACCATATGTGTCTCCCGAGGATATGATGAACGGACCGTGTCAGATGCATTTTTATCTTGACAGTAACGAGAAGAGACAGTCAGGACATCTGCAGAAGAATTGTCGAAATTTTCAAGCAATGTTGAGATTTGCAGGGCAAGCTACTGCTGAAGCAACGCACAGAAACCCCCAGGGGCCAAGGAGTGAGATCCACCTTCCACCTCCTCCCGCAATTAAGGACGAAAATCGGCACCAGCCCAGAATAGCGGCAACACCACACCCACCTCCATATGTCGATCCTAACTCTAACGGAGCGGTCTCGATGATTCAGAAAGCTAGGCCGTCTAATAGGGCTCAGAAAGTAATCTCACGACAAGTGTTCATGGCAGAGAAGATGCCTCCACCAACGATTGAGTACCTAAACTGGTCGGGACAGGACATTGGTTTCACAATTGCGGATCACCCGCAGCAAGTTCCTCGACCAGGGCAGTCAGCACTTATCTTGCCAGCGGTGATCGCAAGATTCGACGTATCTCGAGTATTCATAGATGGAGGCATGATGTCGCATGAGACACACGTCTGTTGGGAACCCCAAGAGGAAGGTGTAATGCGTACATCAGCAAGTTTTCCCTCAGTAAGAAACCAAGGTTATCGAACCAGTAGGAGATGAAGGCCACGTGAAGGTTGTTGGCGGAGGAGTGTAGTGCAGCGCAACACCAGGGATTCCGGCGCCAACGTGGAACCTGCACAACACAACCAAAATACTTTGCCCCAACTTAACAGTGAGGTTGTCAATCACACCGGCTTGTCAGTAAACAAAGGATTAAACGTATGGTGTGGAAAATGATGTTTGTTTGCGAAGAACAACGAGAGAACGGAGTTTGCGGTTGATTGTATTTCAGATGTAAAAGAATGGACCGGGATCCACGAGTTCACTAGTGGTGTCTCTCCAATAAGAAATAGCATGTTGGGTGAACAAATTACAGTTGGGCAATTGACAAATAGAGAGGGCATAACAATGCACATACATATCATGATGACTACTATGAAATTTACTTAGGGCATTACGACAAAGTACATAGACCGCTATCCAGCATGCATCTATGCCTAAAAAGTCCATCTTCGGGTTAGCATCCGCACCCCTTCCAGTATTAAGTTGCAAACAACAGACAATTGCATTAAGTATGGTGCGTAATGTAATCAACACAAATATCCTTAGACAAAGCATTGATGTTTTATCCCTAGTGGCAACAACACATCCACAACCTTAGAACTTTCCGTCACTATCCCGGATTCAATGGAGGCATGAACCCACTATCGAGCATAAATACTCCCTCTTGGAGTCACAAGTATCAACTTGGCCAGAGCCTCTACTAGCAACGGAGAGCATGCAAGAACATAAACAACACATATATGATAGATTGATAATCAACTTGACATAGTATTCCATATTCATCGGATCCCAACAAACACAACATGTAGCATTACAAATAGACGATCTTGATCATGATAGGCAGCTCACAAGATCTAACATGATAGCACAATGAGGAGAAGACGACCATCTAGCTACCGATATGGACCCATAGTCCAGGGGTGAACTACTCACACATCGATCCGGAGGCGATCATGGCAATGAAGAGACCTCCGGGAGATGATTCCCTCTCCGGCAGGGTGCCGGAGGCGATCTCCTGAATCCCCGAGATGGGATTGGCGGCGGCGGCGTCTCTGGAAGGTTTTCCGTATCGTGGCTCTCGGTACTGGGGGTTTCGCGACGGAGGCTTTAAGTAGGCGGAAGGGCGGAGTCGGGAGAGTCACGGGGGCCCCACACACTAGGGCCGCGCGGGCCACCCTTAGGCCGCGCCGCCCTAGTGTAGTGGCGCCCCGTGGCCCCACTTCGTCTCCCCTCCGGTCTTCTGGAAGCTTCGTGCAAAAATAGGACCCTGGGCGTTGATTTCGTCCAATTCCGAGAATATTTCCTTACTAGGATTTCGAAACCAAAAACAGCGAGAAAACAACAAGCGGCTCTTCGGCATCTCGTCAATAGGTTAGTGCTGGAAAATGCATAATAATGACATATAATGTGTATAAAACATGTGAGTATCATCATAAAAGTAGCATGGAACATAAGAAATTATAGATACGTTTGGGACGTATCAAGCATCCCCAAGCTTAGTTCCTACTCGCCCTCGAGTAGGTAAACGATAACAAAGATAATTTCTGAAGTGACATGCTATCATAATCTTGATCATACTATTGTAAAGCATATGAGATGAATGCAGCGATTCGAAGCAATGATGAAGATAATGAGTAAACTAATGAATCATATAGCAAAGACTTTTCATGAATAATACTTTCAAGACAAGCATCAATAAGACTTGCATAAGAGTTACTCATAAAGCAATAAATTCGAAGTAAAAGCATTGAAGCAACACAAAGGAAGATAAAGTTTCAGCGGTTGCTTTCAACTTCAACATATATATCTCATGGATAACTGTCAACACAAAGCAATATAACAAGTGCAATAGGTAAACATGTAAGAATCAATGCACACAGTTGATACAAGTGTTTGCTTCTAAGATAGAAGGAATAGGAAAACTGACTCAACTATAAAGTAAAAGATAGGCCCTTCGCAGAGGGAAGCATTGATTACTATATTTGTGCTAGAGCTTTTCATTTTGAAAACAAGAAACAATTTTGTCAACGGTAGTAATAAAGCATATGAGTTATGTATAAGACATCTTATAAGTTGCAAGCCTCATGCATAGTATACTAATAGTGCTCGCACCTTGTCCTAATTAGCTTGGGTTAACACGGATTATCATTGCATAGCATATGTTTCAACCAAGTATCACAAAGGGGTACCTCTATGCCGCTCGTACAAAGGTCTAAGGAGAAAGCTCGCATTGGATTTCTCGCTTTTGATTATTCTCAACTTAGACATCCATACGGGACAACATAGACAACAGATAATGGACTCCTCTTTAATGCATAAGCATTCAACAACGGTTAATATTCTCATAAGAGATTGAGGATTAGCTTGTCCACCTTTGAAACTTCCACCATGAATCATGGCTTTAGTTAGCGGCCCAATGTTCTTCTCTAACAGTATGCATACTCAAACCATTTGATTGTGAAAACCGCCCTTACTTCAGATAAGACGAACATGCATAGCAACTCACATGATATTCAACAAAGGTAAAAGTTGATGGCGTCCCCAGAAAACATGGTTACTGCTCAACAAGCAACTTACTAAGAAATAAGACACATAAGTACATATTCTTCACCACGATAGTTTTTAAGCTATTTTGCCCCATGAGCTATATATTGCAAAGACAAAGGATGGAAATTTTAAAGGTAGCACTCAAGTAATTTACTTTGGAATGGCGGAGAAATACCATGTGGTGGGTAGGTATGGTGGACACAAATGGCATGGTTATTGGCTCAAGGATTTGGATGCACGAGAAGAATTCCTCTCAATACAAGGCTAGGCTAGCAAGGTTGTTTGAAGCAAACTCAAGTATAAAAGGTGCAGCAAAGCTCACATATGAACATATTGTAACTATTATAAGACTTTATATTGTCTCCTTGTTGTTCAAACACCTCAACCGAGAAAATATCTAGACTCTAGAGATCAATCATGCAAACCAAATTTTAACAAGCTCTATGTAGTTATTCATTAATGAGTACAAGTTACATGATGCAAGAGCTTAAACAAGATCTATATGAGCACAACAATTGCCAAGTATCACATTATTCAAGACATTAAACCATTTTACCACATGCGGCATTTTCCGTTTCCAACCATATAACAATGAATGAAGTAGTTCAAATTTCGCAATGAACATTAAAGATAAAGCTAAGAACATATGTGTTCATACGAAACAACGGAGCGTGTCTCTCTCCCAAACAAAGAATGCTAGGATCCGATTTATTCAAACAAAAACAAAAATAAAAACAAACAGACGCTCCAAGTAAAGCACATAAGATAAACCTTGGTTTCTTACTGAGGGAAACTTGCTGTTGTACGCATCACATCTTCCACTTGGGGTTCCCAACGGGCGTGTGCTTTACGCGTCATCAAGCTAAATTTCTGGCGACGTTGCCGGGGACCTGAAGAAAAGTTACACCACAAAGATTTTTAACTCCCACGTCAACTGCACGCTAGCTAAATTTCTCGCGCCGTTGCCGAGGAGATCAAGACACGCTGCAAGGGGAGTCTCCACTTCCAATCTCTTTACTTTGTTTTTGTCTTGCTTTATTTTATTTACTGCTTTGTTTGCTGCATTATATCAAAACACAAAAAAATTAGTTGCTAGTTTTACTTTATTTACTGTCTTGTTCTCCATATTAAAAACACAAAAAAATTAGTTACTTGCATTTTTACTTCTGTTATCATGTCTAGCTCTGCACCTGTTACTTCTTCACCCGAGGAATTAGTCTTCACTTTTAAACAAGGGGATGAGGAGAGTTTTAAAGATGCTTGGTCCAGAATTTTTGATTCTTATCGTAAAGCTGAACCTCAAATGACTCTAAGTTTGCTCCTTAGTAACTTTTATTTTGGGCTTATGATTCGCTATAGATATGCCTTGGATGCTGTAGTGGGAGGAGATTTCCTTCATTTCAATGGGGATCAAGATTTTAATGCCATAAAAAATTAGTTGCATCACATAGTTCAGCTAATAACTTTGATTCAGCTCTTATTAGCATTTATAATAGATTAAACACTCTTGAGACAAGTGCATCTTGGTTGAAAGAAAATTATAGTTATGTTCGTAACCGTCTTGATCAAATTTTAGTGAACTCTGAACCTTCAACATGGGACCCTACTATTAAAGTTGTTATTGGTGGTGAAACCTTTCATGCCAATTGTGATATTATGTATGAATTTTGCCTTATGCATAAGAGTATCTATGAATCTTTGACACTTTGGGGACTCGTTGAAGGGGGAGAAGGAATAACTCTTATTGATAACTCTGTTATAACTCCTAAGGGAATAGCCGAGGGTGTGCATACAACCATTCTTGGAAGAACAATATCCACTGATTATCTTGTTATTGATTGTGTAGGAACAGGACAAATCACACTCGGAAGATCCCTGCTGAAACTATTGGGAGCAGTCATAGATGTGGGAGAAGGCACCCTAAAATTCACCTCTACGCCAGGAGGTAGACATGTATTCCCTAAATCAAAGGGTAAGAAAAAGTATAAGAAAGGTGGGCGCAATGCCCGAGGTAATGATTCATCTCTCTTGATAATACTTGATACACACTTTCTGCGCCTAGCTGAAAGGCGTTAAAGAAAAGCGCTTATGGGAGACAACCCATTATTTTACTTCTGCATTTTATTTTATATTTCAGTCTTGGAAGTTGCTTACTACTGTAGCAACCTCTCCTTATCTTTATTTTATTGCATTGTTGTGCCAAGTAAAGTCTTTGATAGTAAAGCCAATACTAGATTTGGATTACTGCGTAGGAACAGATTTCTTGCTGTCACGAATTTGAGCAGTAGTCCAGGTAGAAAAATCAAAAAAATCTGCCAATTTACGTGCGTGATCCTAAGATATGTACGCAACTTTCATTAAATTTGGGCATTTTCATCTGAGCAAGTCTGGTGCCACTTTAAAATTCGTCTTTACAAACTGTTCTGTTTTGGCAGATTCTGCCTTTTATTTCGCATTGCCTGTTTTGCTATGTTTGATGGATTTCTTTGTTCCATTAACTTTCAGTAGCTTTGAGAAATGTCCAGAAGTGTTAAGAATGATTATGTCACCTCTGAATATATGAATTATGCACTGACCCTCTAATGAGTTTGTTTCGAGTTTGGTGTGGAGGAAGTTTTCAAGGGTCAAGAGAGGAGGATGATACAATATGATCAAGAAGAGTGAAAAGTCAAAGCTTGGGGATGCCCCCGTGGTTCATCCCTGCATATTTTAAGAAGACTCAAGCGTCTAAGCTTGGGGATGCCCAAGGCATCCCTTCTTCATCGACAACTTATCAGGTTCCTCTAGTGAAACTATATTTTTATTCCGTCACATCTTATGTGCTTTACTTGGAGCATCTGTTTGTTTTTTTTGTTTTTGTTTGAATAAATCGGATCCTAGCATTCTTTGTTTGGGAGAGAGACACGCTCCGCTGTTTGGTATGAACACATATGTTCTTAGCTTTATCTTTAATGTTCATTGCGAAAGTTAAACTACTTCATTCATTGTTATATGGTTGGAAACGGAAAATGCCGCATGTGGTAAATGGTTTAATGTCTTGAAGAATGTGATACTTGGAAATTGTTGTGCTCATATAGATCTTGTTTAAGCTCTTGCATCATGTACCTTGTACTCATTAATGAATAACTACATAGAGCTTGTTAAAATTTGGTTTGCATGATTGATCTCTAGAGTCTAGATATTTTCTGGTTGAGGTGTTTGAACAACAAGGAGATAATGTAAAGTCTTATAATAGTTACAATATGTTCATATGTGAGCTTTTCTGCACCTTTTATACTTGAGTTTGCTTCAAACAACCTTGCTAGCCTAGCCTTATATTGAGAGGAATTCTTCTCGTGCATCCAAATCCTTGAGCCAATAACCATGCCATTTGTGTACACCATACCTACCTACCACATGGTATTTCTCCGCCATTACAAAGTAAATTACTTGAGTGCTACCTTTAAAATTTCTATTCTTTACCTTTGCAATATATAGCTCATGGGATAAAATAGCTTAAAAACTATCGTGGTGAAGAATATGTACTTATGTGTCTTATTTCTTAGTAAGTTGCTTGTTGAGCGGTAACCATGTTTTACGGGGACGCCATCAACTCTTTTACCTTTGTTGAATATCATGTGAGTTGCTATGCATGTTCGTCTTGTCTGAAGTAAGGGCGGTTTTCACAATCAAATGGTTTGAGTATGCATACTGTTAGAGAAGAACATTGGGCCGCTAACTAAAGCCATGATTCATGGTGGAAGTTTCAGTGTGGACAGACTAATCCTCAATCTCTTATGAGAATATTAACTCGTTGTTGAATGCTTATGCATTAAAGAGGAGTCCATTATCCGTTGTCTATGTTGTCCCGGTATGGATGTCTAAGTTGAGAATAATCAAAAGCGAGAAATCCAATGCGAGCTTTCTCCTTAGACCTTTGTACAGGCGGCATAGAGGTACCCCTTTGTGACACTTGGTTGAAACATATGCTATGCAATGATAATCCGTGTTAACCCAAGCTAATTAGGACAAGGTGCGAGCACTATTAGTATACTATGCATGAGGCTTGCAACTTATAAGATGTCTTATACATAACTCATATGCTTTATTACTACCGTTGACAAAATTGTTTCTTGTTTTCAAAATGAAAAGCTCTAGCACAAATATAGTAATCAATGCTTCCCTCTCGCGAAGGGCCTATCTTCTACTTTATTGCTTGAGTCGGTTTGCCTATTCTTTCTATCTTAGAAGCAAACACTTGTATCAACTGTGTGCATTGATTCTTACATGTTTACTTATTGCACTTGTTATATTGCTTTGTGTTGACAATTATCCATGAGATATACATGTTGAAGTTGAAAGCAACCGCTGAAACTCTACCTTCCTTTGTGTTGCTTCAATGCCTTTACTTCGAATTTATTGCTTTATGAGTAACTCTTATGCAAGTCTTATTGATGCTTGTCTTGAAAGTATTATTCATGAAAAGTCTTTGTTATATGATTCATTAGTTTACTCATTATCTTCATCATTGCTTCGAATCGCTGCATTCATCTCATATGCTTTGCAATAGTATGATCAAGATTATGATAGCATGTCACTTCAGAAATTATCTTTGTTACCGTTTACCTACTCGAGGGCGAGTAGGAACTAATC
The DNA here is from genome assembly GCF_022539505.1 of Lolium rigidum. NCBI lineage: Eukaryota > Viridiplantae > Streptophyta > Magnoliopsida > Poales > Poaceae > Lolium > Lolium rigidum. The sequence continues at coordinate 265,379,800 of NC_061510.1, read as the reverse complement.
TTGGGGATGCTTGATACGTCTCAAACGTATCTATAATTTCTTATGTTCCATGCTACTTTTATGATGATACTCACATGTTTTATACACATTATATGTCATTATTATGCATTTTCCGGCACTAACCTATTGACGAGATGCCCAAGAGCCGCTTGTCGTTTTCTGCTGTTTTTGGTTTCAGAAATCCTAGTAAGGAAATATTCTCGGAATTGGACTAAATCAACGCCCAGGGTCCTATTTTTGCACGAAGCTTCCAGAAGACCGAAGGAGTCATGAAGTGGGGCCACGAGGCGCCGCCACAACAGGGCGGCGCGGCCAGCAAGGGGCCCGCGCGGCCCTGTTGTGTGGGGCCCCCTGGCGCCTCCTCGACCTCGCCCTTCCGCCTACTTAAAGCCTCCGTCGCGAAACCCCCAGTACCGAGAGCCACGATACGGAAAACCTTCCAGAGACGCCGCCGCCGCCAATCCCATCTCGGGGGATTCAGGAGATCACCTCCGGCACCCTGCCGGAGAGGGGAATAATCTCCCGGAGGTCTCTTCATCGCCATGATCGCCTCCGGATCGATGTGTGAGTAGTCCACCCTCGGACTATGGGTCCATAGCGAGTAGCTAGATGGTCGTCTTCTCCCCATTGTGCTATCATGTTAGATCTTGTGAGCTGCCTATCATGATCAAGATCATCTATTTGTAATCCTTCATGTTGTGTTTGTTGGGATCCGATGAATATTGAATACTATGTGAAGTTGATTATCAATCTATCATATATGTTATTTATGTTCTTGCATGCTCTCCGTTGCTAGTAGAGGCTCTGGCCAAGTTGATACTTGTGACTCCAAGAGGGGGTATTTATGCTCGATAGTGGGTTCATGCCTCCATTACATCTGGGACAGTGACAAAAAGTTCTAAGGTTGTGGATGTGCTGTTGCCACTAGGGATAAAACATCGATGCTTTGTCTAAGGATATTTGTGTTGATTACATTACGCACCATACTTAATGCAATTGTCTGTTGTTTACAACTTAATACTGGAAGGGGTTCGGATGATAACCTGAAGGTGGACTTTTTAGGCATTGATGCATGCTGGATAGCGGTCTATGTACTTTTTCGTAATGCCCTGATTTAATCTCATAGTACTCATCATGATATATGTATGTGCATTGTTATGCCTTCTTTATTTGTCAATTGCCCAACTGTAATTTGTTCACCCAACATCTCGCTATCTTATGGGAGAGACACCGCTAGTGATCTCGTGGACCCCGGTCCTATTCTTTACATCTGAAATACAAACTGCTGCAATTGTTCTTTACCTGTTCTTCGCAAACAATCATCATCATCCACACTATACATCTAATCCTTTGTTTACGACAAGCCGGTGAGATTGACAACCTCGCCGTTACGTTGGGGCAAAGTTATGTGATTGTGTTGTGCAGGTTCCACGTTGGCGCCGGAATCCCCGGTGTTGCGCCGCACTACACTCCTCCGCCATCAACCTTCAACGTGCTTCTTGACTCCTACTGGTTCGATAAACCTTGGTTTCTTACTGAGGGAAACTTGCTGTTGTACGCATCACACCTTCCACTTGGGGTTCCCAACGGGCGTGTGCTTTACGCGTCATCAAACATTCCGAGGAAACATAGAATTGTAAATCATGGATAAAGTTTTGGAACAAAACTCAAGGAACTCACGAACTTGGCATGAGCGGTCTTGGAATCTGACGATTTGTCGGGTTCGTTCCGGGGTAGCCCAAAAAAGAGAGCCATGGTCAAGGGCCAGATTTAAAAGGTAATTTGACCTTGTATCCACCCGTTGATCTTCGGCAGCAGCGTCTAGAAAGGGACCTATTTGGTGACAGCATAAGAATCACAAAGGAGAAAACAAGCAAAAAAAAAGAGAGGAAATTTAGGCTTAAAAAGTATACCTGCCATTTCCAAACTTGCTTCAGTCATCAACTCGAGCATAAAATTCTCTCGGGAGGTAGCCTGCGTAGCTTCAGCTACGGCGGTTTCTTTGGCAGCTATAGCCTCCTGAGCCTGCTGTAGCGCAACCTTTTCCCTCTCCGATGATTGATACGTCTCCAACGTATCGATAATTTCTTATGTTCCATACCACATTATTGATGATATCTACATGTTTTATGCATACTTTATGTCGTATTTATGCATTTTCCGGCACGAACCTATTAACGAGATGCCGAAGAGCCAGTTGCTGTTTTCTGCTGTTTTTGGTTACAGAAATCCTAGTAAGGAAATATTCTCGGAATTGGACGAAATCAACGCCCAGGGGCCTATTTTGCCACGAAGCTTCCAGAAGACCGAAGAGAAGACGAAGTGGGGCCACGGGCGCCGCCACACTAGGGCGGCGCGGCCCAAGGGGGGCCCGCGCGGCCCTAGCGTGTGGGGCCCCCGTGACCCCTCCGAGGCTGCCCTTCCGCCTACATATAGTCTTCGTCGCGAAACCCCCAGTACAGAGAGCCACGATACGGAAAACCTTATAGAGACGCCGCCGCCAATCCCATCTCAGGGGATTCAGGAGATCGCCTCCGGCACCCTGCCGGAGAGGGGAATCATCTCCCGGAGGACTCTTCACCGCCATGGTCGCCTCCGGAGTGATGAGTGAGTAGTTCATCCCTGGACTATGGGTCCATAGTAGTAGCTAGATGGTCGTCTTCTCCTTATGTGCTTCATTGTCGAATCTTGTGAGCTGCCTAACATGATCAAGATCATCTATCTGTAATGCTATATGTTGTGTTTGTTGGGATCCGATGGATAGAGAATACTATGTTATGTTGATTATCAATCTATTACCTATGTGTTGTTTATGATCTTGCATGCTCTCTGTTATTAGTAGAGGCTCTGGCCAAGTTTTTACTCTTAACTCCAAGAGGGAGTATTTATGCTCGATAGTGGGTTCATGCCTCCATTAAATCTGGGACAAGTGACGTAAAGTTCTAAGGTTGTGGATGTGCTGTTGCCACTAGGGATAAAACATTGATGCTATGTCCGAGGATGTAGTTATTGATTACATTACACACCATACTTAATGCAATTGTATGTTGTTTGCAACTTAATACTGGAAGGGGTTCGGATGATAACCTGAAGGTGGACTTTTTAGGCATAGAAGCATGCTGGATAGCGGTCTATGTACTTTGTCGTAATGCCCAATTAAATCTCACAATACTCATCATATCATGTATGTGCATGGTCATGCCCTCTCTATTTGTCAATTGCCTAACTGTAATTTGTTCACCCAACAAGCTATTTATCTTATGGGAGAGACACCTCTAGTGAACTGTGGACCCCGGTCCTATTCCTTTACATCGAATACAATCTACTGCAATACTTGTTCTACTATTTTCTGCAAACAATCATCATCCACACTATACATCTAATCCTTTGTTACAGCAAGCCGGTGAGATTGACAACCTCGCTGTTACGTTGAGGCAAAGTACTTTGGTTGTGTTGTGCAGGTTCCACGTTGGCGCCGGAATCCCTGGTATTGCGCCGCACTACATCCCGCCACCATCAACCTTCAACGTGCTTCTTGGCTCCTCCTGGTTCGATAAACCTTGGTTTCTTTCTGAGGGAAAACTTGCTACTATACGCATCACACCTTCCTCTTGGGGTTCCCAACGGACGTGTCGACTGCACGTATCAAGCTACTTTTCTGGCGCCGTTGCCGGGGAGATCAAGACACGCTGCAAGGGGAGTCTCCACAATCCAATCTCTTTACTTTGTTTTTGTCTTGCTTTATTTTAATTACTACTTTGTTTGCTGCACTTATATCAAAAACACAAAAAATTAGTTGCTAGTTTTACTTTATTTACTGTCTTGCTCTCTATATCGAAAACACAAAAAAAATTAGTTACTTGCATTTACTTTGTTTAGTTTGCTTTATTTACTACTGCTAAAATGGGTACCCCTGAAAATACTAAGTTGTGTGACTTCACAACCACAAATAATAATGATTTCTTATGCACACCGATTGCTCCACCTGCTACTACATCAGAATTCTTTGAAATTAAACCTGCTTTACTGAATCTTTTTATGAGAGAGCAATTTTCTGGTGTTAGTTCTGATGATGCTGCTGCCCATCTCAATAATTTTGTTGAACTATGTGAAATGCAAAAGTATAAGGATGTAGATGGTGACATTATAAAATTAAAATTGTTTCCTTTCTCATTAAGAGGAAGAGCTAAAGATTGGTTGCTATCTCTCGCCTAAGAATAGTATTGATTCATGGACTAAATGTAAGGATGCTTTTATTGCTAGATATTATCCCCCTGCTAAAATTATATCTTTGAGGAGTAGCATAATGAATTTTAAACAATTGGATAATGAGCATGTTGCACAAGCTTGGGAAAGAATGAAATCTTTGGTTAAAAATTGCCCAACCCACGGACTGACTACTTGGATGATCATCCAAACCTTTTATGCAGGACTGAACTTTTCTTCGCGGAACCTATTGGATTCAGCTGCTGGAGGTACCTTTATGTCCATCACTCTTGGTGAAGCAACAAAGCTTCTTGATAATATGATGATTAATTACTTCTGAATGGCACACGGAAAGAGCTCCACAAGGTAAGAAGGTAAATTCCGTCGAAGAAACCTCTTCCTTGAGTGATAAGATTGATGCTATTATGTCTATGCTTGTGAATGATAGGACTAATGTTGATCCTAATAATGTTCCGTTAGCTTCATTGGTTGCCCAAGAAGAACATGTTGATGTAAACTTCATTAAAAATAATAATTTCAACAACAATGCTTATCGGAACAATTCTAGTAACAACTATAGGCCATATCCTTATAATAATGGTAACGGTTATGGTAATTCTTATGGGAATTCTTACAACAATAATAGGAACACACCCCCTGGACTTGAAGCTATGCTTAAAGAATTTATTAGTACACAAACTGCTTTTAACAAATCTGTTGAGGAAAAGCTTGGGAAAATTGATATACTTGCTTCTAAAGTCGATAGTCTTGCTGCTGATGTTGATCTTTTGAAATCGAAAGTTATGCCTAATAGGGATATTGATAATAAGATTGTTACTACAGCAAATTCCATCCAAGTTAGAATTAATGAGAATATAAGATTGATGGCCGAATTGCATGCTAGGTGGGAAAGAGAAGAAAATGAAAAACTAGCTAAAGAGAATAATGTACTCCCTCCGGCCCGTTTTAGTTGACGCGGCCGACTTTTTGCAGAAATACCCTCAACGAATTTCCGACACAACCGTAACTCCTCCCACCGCGCATCCCGTTCCCCTGTCTTCTTCCTCGCTCGTTCCTCCCGCTCGCCCCCGCCGCTCGCCCCCGCCGCCCCAAGACACCTTCTTGCTTACCCCTGATGCGCTGCCGCCGCCTTGCGCTGCTGCCACCTTGCTCCCGCGGCGATGCCGCTTGCGAAGAAACGGCCGCCTGGGAAGATTGGAATTTTCCCGGCCCCTCGTGCTCTCTCGGGCGGTCGTAGGACTCGACGGCGCCGCAGACGAGGAGGTCCTCTGGCTGGTTAGACGACGAAGGAGAGCTTGGTGAAGTTGGCGAAGGGGATCTGCTCGCCATCGCCACCGAGCAGTTCCCCGAGAACGTACCCAAGGTCATGCCCCACACCCGCCTCCCGCCGACTACTTCCCCGACCGCGTCCCCATCACCATCATCGACACCTCCTCCAGGTCATGCCCGCTCCCCCCTCCTCCATCCTCTCAAGATTCCACCCATGTCTTGGATTTCGATTGCGGATTGATTGATTTGATTGCTCGATTTGGGCCGGTGATTGACCCCGTTCTTGTCCGCGCCGCAGCCCGGAGCGGAGCGTAAGCTCATCGCCGAGTGCCGGGCCGCGGACACCATCGTGCTCACCTACGCCTGCGACAGGCTCTCAACGCTCGAGAGGCTCAGCACCTACCGGCTACCGGAGCTCGAGCGCATCCCGGTGATTAACCTTCTTGCGCTTCAAGGCTGATGCGGGCCCGGGCTGCTCATGATTCGTCGGGTTGCCCGTGGTGGTAATGATTTCGCTCTTCAATGTTTCAGCTCAAGGCGCCTATCATCGTGGTGGGGTGCATCATGCGGTCCTTCCATGAGATCGAGACCCGCATCGAGTGCTCCGCGCTTCGCCAGATCCAGGTCAAAAACACCACCCTTCTCTTCAGCGTTTAGGGAATGTTTACTACAGCCTGAAATCTGTATTTTTACCACCCTTGTTATTTCCACAACAACAATGAAACTGGAGTGCTGTTGACTGCCAAAACCCACCGGCGGGCAGCGGCCTTGTCAACACCGTAGAGCCGGGGGGAGCCTAGAGCTGCGGCTGGCTGAGACCCCTCCGAGCGACGGCCCGCAATGCTCTTCTGGTCACACGCGGCGTTGCGAAGTGCAAGGGCGTGCCACCTGACCTATACCTGGTCGGGAAGGTGATGAGATTGCCTCGCTTAGTTTCTGCGGCAGGCATACATGTAAACGTTAAATACGAGCCTCGATCGGCTCTCGAGTTATCCCGTGAATCGGCTCAAAGAGCCGATCCACCCATGATCCGTACGGGGTGTACGAATACTTGGTGGTCCTGCTTGATCAAGATGAAGCTAATGAGATCTACGACGATTTAGGGTTTTCACCACATAATCGGATCATCCTACTCCGGGTTGGGCCGGATGGCCACGCACGGTGCTCGTAAGCCGATCCTAAACAAGGCCGGAAAACCAACATGAAGTTGATCCTAGGAACATCCCGTTTAGGACTTGCGAACGCCACCCTACGTGCCACAGGATCCTCCCCCTTTGTAAGGCCAAACT